>NC_056439.1:39184792-39484792 GCF_018296145.1 Oncorhynchus tshawytscha | reverse complement strand
CCAAAGGGATGAGGCAGCTACCGAAGTAAAAAAATGAGCTGAGCATTGATTTTATTTTCCTGTACATTAAATGATGGTGAATGTAGTGCATGCAGCTATAAGAAAAGGTGTGAGCAGTGGCTGAGCCCTGGGATATGTAGGTCAGTCAATACTTTGCACAGCACAGCACAGCATACCAAGCTAACGGGGAACATTCCCAGAACATTAGCTAAGATTCCCATTATGATCTAGCTAGAGTTGTATCTAACATTAGGAGTCCTCTTTAGGTTCTCTTTAGGTTTCCAGGTAATGTAATAACACAATGTAACAGTAATGTTTTCCCAGCCATCCAAAATAGGTTCTGTGAAAGAACTCTCCATTCGTGAAGATGATTATAGAATGTTTGTATAAAACATTTGCCTGATGTTGCAAGAACGTTCCTATAAAACATTTAATCTGTTCTTTAAAGGTTCCCGGATTGTTTCATTAAGTTGTGTGAACATTGTGGGGACATCCCAAAAGATATGTTACCAAAACATAAAAACTGTCCATTTGTGTGGATGATTCTACAATGTTTCTTTTAGGGTGCAAAAAACCTTGACCTGATGTTACAAGAATGTTCTCAGAGTACATTTTGTCTGTCCTTTAAAAGGTTTCCAGAACGTTTCATTAGGTTGTGGTAACATTGTGGGAACGTGACAAGAGATATGTTCCCAAAACACGCTCAATTGTGATGACATTCATACAAGGTTTAGGTTAGGCTGCACAGGACATTTCCTTAATGTTGTAAGACTGAAATAAGTCTGTTTTTATGACGTTCAGAGCATATTTGTTTTAGGTTTAACATAATATTCCATTGATGTTCACACAATATACATTTTACCTCGTCTTTGAGGTCCTCAGAACAGTACAAGAACATTTATAAAATGTTATACACAGTAAAAGACCAAATTTTACCACAACACTCTCAATATGTATGATGGATCGTGGGATTCGTGACTACCTCATGAAGCTGGTTGAGAGAATGCCAAGAGTGTGCAAAGTTGTCATCAAGGCAAAGGGTGGCTATTTGAAAAATAACAAATCTATTTTGATTTGTTTAACATTTATTTGGTTACTACATGATTCCATATGTGTTATTTCATAGTTTTGATATATTCACTATTATTCTACAATGTAGAAAATAGTAAAAATAATGGGTGTTCTAAACCTTTTGACCGGTAGTGTATGTACTCTACCGTTCAAAAGTTTGGGATCACTTAAAAATTGTCCTCGTTTTTTAAAGAAAAGCTCATTTTTTGTCCATTAAATAACTAAATGAATCAGAAATACAGTGTAGACATTGTTAATGTTGATTGTAGTTAATTGTAGTTAGAAACGGCAGATGTTTTATGGAATATCTACATAGGCGTACACAGGCCCATTATCAGCAACCATCACTCCTGTGTTCCAATGGTACGTTGTGTTTAAAAAATATATATATTATTATTATTATTGTTTTTTATACTTATTTATTTTAAAAAACACAACAAGGAAGGGATAACATTAAAGTATTAGAACATGAAGGACAAACAATACAGCATCAAGACACTTAAACATGTATCAGTCTTTCTGCAACAGAGCCATCCTTATGTGTGAGGGTGTCTACTACCACTATCAAACATGTATCAGTCTTTCTGCAACAGAGCCATCCTTATGTGTGAGGGTGTCTACTACCACTATCAAACATGTATCAGTCTTTCTGCAACAGAGCCATCCTTATGTGTGAGGGTGTCTACTACCACTATCAAACATGTATCAGTCTTTCTGCAACAGAGCCATCCTTATGTGTGAGGGTGTCTACTACCACTATCAAACATGTATCAGTCTTTCTGCAACAGAGCCATCTTTATGTGTGAGGGTGTCTACTACCACTATCAAACATGTATCAGTCTTTCTGCAACAGAGCCATCCTTTATGTGTGAGGGTGTCTACTACCACTATCAAACATGTATCAGTCTTTCTGCAGAGCCATCCAGAGCCATCCTTATGTGTGAGGGTGTCTACTACCACTATCAAACATGTATCAGTCTTTCTGCAACAGAGCCATCCTTATGTGTGAGTCTTTCTGCAACAGAGGGTGTCTACTACCACTATCAAACATGTATCAGTCTTTCTGCAACAGAGCCATCCTTATGTGTGAGGGTGTCTACTACCACTATCAAACATGTATCAGTCTTTCTGCAACAGAGCCATCTTTATGTGTGAGGGTGTCTACTACCACTATCAAACATGTATCAGTCTTTCTGCAACAGAGCCATCCTTATGTGTGAGGGTGTCTACTACCACTATCAAACATGTATCAGTCTTTCTGCAACAGAGCCATCCTTATGTGTGAGGGTGTCTACTACCACTATCAAACATGTATCAGTCTTTCTGCAACAGAGCCATCCTTATGTGTGAGGGTGTCTACTACCACTATCAAACATGTCATGCAACAGAGCCAGTCTTTCTGCAACAGAGCCATACTTATGTGTGAGGGTGTCTACTACCACTATCAAACATGTATCAGTCTTTCTGCAACAGAGCCGTACTTATGTGTGAGGGTGTCTACTACCACTATCAAACATGTATCAGTCTTTCTGCAACAGAGCCATCCTTACGTGTGAGGGTGTCTACTACCACTATCAAACATGTATCAGTCTTTCTGCAACAGAGCCATCCTTATGTGTGAGGGTGTCTACTACCACTATCAAACATGTATCAGTCTTTCTGCAACAGAGCCGTACTTATGTGTGAGGGTGTCTACTACCACTATCAAACATGTATCAGTCTTTCTGCAACAGAGCCGTACTTATGTGTGAGGGTGTCTACTACTACTATCAAACATGTATCAGTCTTTCTGCAACAGAGCCGTACTTATGTGTGAGGGTGTCTACTACCACTATCAAACATGTATCAGTCTTTCTGCAACAGAGCCATCCTTATGTGAGGGTGTCTACTACCACTATCAAACATGTATCAGTCTTTCTGCAACAGAGTCATCCTTATGTGTGAGGGTGTCTACTACCACTATCAAACATGTATCAGTCTTTCTGCAACAGAGCCATCCTTATGTGTGAAGGTGTCTACTACTACTATCAAACATGTATCAGTCTTTCTGCCACTTAGAGCCATCCTTATCAGTCTTTCCACAACAGTGAGGGTGTCTACTACCACTATCAAACATGTATCAGTCTTTCTGCAACAGAGCCATCCTTATGTGTGAGGGTGTCTACTACCACTATCAAACATGTATCAGTCTTTCTGCAACAGATCCATCCTTATGTGTGAGGGTGTCTACTACCACTATCAAACATGTATCAGTCTTTCTGCAACAGAGCCATCCTTATGTGTGAGGGTGTCTACTACCACTATCAAACATGTATCAGTCTTTCTGCAACAGAGCCATCCTTATGTGTGAGGGTGTCTACTACCACTATCAAACATGTATCAGTCTTTCTGCAACAGAGCCATCCTTATGTGTGATGGTGTCTACTACCACTATCAAACATGTATCAGTCTTTCTGCAACAGAGCCATCCTTATTGTGTGAGGGTGTCTACTACCACTATCAAACATGTATCAGTCTTTCTGCAACAGAGCCATCCTTATTGTGTGAGGGTGTCTACTACCACTATCAAACATGTATCAGTCTTTCTGCAACAGATCCATCTTTATGTGTGAGGGTGTCTACTACCACTATCAAACATGTATCAGTCTTTCTGCAACAGATCCATCCTTATGTGTGAGGGTGTCTACTACCACTATCAAACATGTATCAGTCTTTCTGCAACAGAGCCATCCTTATGTGTGAGGGTGTCTACTACCACTATCAAACATGTATCAGTCTTTCTGCAACAGAGCCATCCTTATGTGTGAGGGTGTCTACTACCACTATCAAACATGTATCAGTCTTTCTGCAACAGAGCCATACTTATGTGTGAGGGTGTCTACAGAGCCATCCTTATGTGTGAGGGTGTCTACTACCACTATCAAACATGTATCAGTCTTTCTGCAACAGAGCCATCCTTATGTGTGAGGGTGTCTACTACCACTATCAAACATGTATCAGTCTTTCTGCAACAGAGCCATCCTTATGTGTGAGGGTGTCTACTACCACTATCAAACATGTATCAGTCTTTCTGCAACAACAGAGCCATCCTTATGTGTGAGGGTGTCTACTACCACTATCAAACATGTATCAGTCTTTCTGCAACAGAGCCATCCTTATGTGTGAGGGTGTCTACTACCACTATCAAACATGTATCAGTCTTTCTGCAACAGAGCCATCCTTATGTGTGAGGGTGTCTACTACCACTATCAAACATGTATCAGTCTTTCTGCAACAGAGCCATCCTTATGTGTGAGGGTGTCTACTACCACTATCAAACATGTATCGGTCTTTCTGCAACAGAGCCATCCTTATGTGTGAGGGTGTCTACTACCACTATCAAACATGTATCAGTCTTTCTGCAACAGAGCCATCCTTATGTGTGAGGGTGTCTACTACTACTATCAAACATGTATCAGTCTTTCTGCAACAGAGCCATACTTATGTGTGAGGGTGTCTACTACCACTATCAAACATGTATCGGTCTTTCTGCAACAGAGCCATCCTTATGTGTGAGGGTGTCTACTACCACTATCAAACATGTATCAGTCTTTCTGCAACAGAGCCATCTTTATGTGTGAGGGTGTCTACTACCACTATCAAACATGTATCAGTCTTTCTGCAACAGAGCCATACTTATGTGTGAGGGTGTCTACTACCACTATCAAACATGTATCAGTCTTTCTGCAACAGAGCCATCCTTATGTGTGAGGGTGTCTACTACCACTATCAAACATGTATCATGTCTTTCTGCAACAGAGCCATCTTTATGTGTGAGGGTGTCTACTACCACTATCAAACATGTATCAGTCTTTCTGCAACAGAGCCATCTTTATGTGTGAGGGTGTCTACTACCACTATCAAACATGTATCAGTCTTTCTGCAACAGAGCCATCTTTATGTGTGAGGGTGTCTACTACCACTATCAAACATGTATCAGTCTTTCTGCAACAGAGCCATCTTTATGTGTGAGGGTGTCTACTACCACTATCAAACATGTATCAGTCTTTCTGCAACAGAGCCATCCTTATGTGTGAGGGTGTCTACTACCACTATCAAACATGTATCAGTCTTTCTGCAACAGAGCCATCTTTATGTGTGAGGGTGTCTACTACCACTATCAAACATGTATCAGTCTTTCTGCAACAGAGCCATCTTTATGTGTGAGGGTGTCTACTACCACTATCAAACATGTATCAGTCTTTCTGCAACAGAGCCATCTTTATGTGTGAGGGTGTCTACTACTACTATCAAACATGTATCAGTCTTTCTGCAACAGAGCCATCTTTATGTGTGAGGGTGTCTACTACCACTATCAAACATGTATCAGTCTTTCTGCAACAGAGCCATCCTTATGTGTGAGGGTGTCTACTACTACTATCAAACATGTATCAGTCTTTCTGCAACAGAGCCATCCTTATGTGTGAGGGTGTCTACTACTACTATCAAACATGTATCAGTCTTTCTGCAACAGAGCCATCTTTATGTGTGAGGGTGTCTACTACCACTATCAAACATGTATCAGTCTTTCTGCAACAGAGCCATCTTTATGTGTGAGGGTGTCTACTACCACTATCAAACATGTATCAGTCTTTCCACAACAGAGCCATCCTTATGTGTGAGGGTGTCTACTACCACTATCAAACATGTATCAGTCTTTCCACAACAGAGCCATCCTTATGTGTGAGGGTGTCTACTACCACTATCAAACATGTATCAGTCTTTCCACAACAGAGCCATCCTTATGTGTGAGGGTGCGTGTGCATGACAGTGATATAAAATATATGTCATAGTTTCCTTTTTCATGATCAGAATCTTGTGAAACCCGAACCCTCCAAGATCCCCCCACAGTTCCCCAATAGCTGTCCCTCAACCATTCGAGACCCCTCCCACAGGCCCCCCCATTAGAAAACCCTTTTGCAATTATGTTAGCACAGCTGAAAACTGTTGTTCTTATTAAAGAAGCAATAAAACTGGCCTTCTTTAGACTAGTTGAGTATCTGGAGCATCAGCATTTGTGGGTTCAATTACAGGCTCAAAATGGCCAGAAAGAAATAACTGTCTTCTGAAACTCATCAGTCTATTCTTATTCTGAGAAATGAAGGCTATTGAATGCGAGAAATTGCCATGAAGATCTCGTACAATGCTGTGTACTACTCCCTTCACAGAACAGCGCAAACCGGCTCTAACCAGAATAGAAAGAGGAGTGGGAGGCTCCGGTGCACAACTGAGCAAGAGGACAAGTACATTAGAGTGTTTAGTTTGAGAAACAGACGTCTCACAAGTCCTCAACTGGCAGCTTCATTAATTAGTACCCGCAAAACACATGTCTCAACTTCAACAGTGAAGAGGAGACTCCAGATGCTGGCCTTCTAGGCAGAGTTGCAAAGAAAAAGCCAAAACTCAGACTGGCCAATAAAAAGAAAAGAACAGACACTGGACAGTGGAACTCTGCCTAGAAGGCCAGCATCCTGGAGTCGCCTCTTTGTTGGTGTTTTGCTGGTACCATTTAATGAGGCTGCCAGTTTGTATAAAATAAGTCCTAGATTATTTGCCCATATCATGCAGCCTACGTGGCAGTGTGGAAATGATCTCAATTGAGCAGTGTAAAGTACTTCAGTAGTACTTGAAAGTAATTTTACTTAAGTTATTTTTTTTGGTATCTGTACTTAACTCTTTTTATTTTTGACAACTTTTACCTCCCTACATTCCTAAAGAAAATACTGTACATAGGGGAAAGTAATCTAAAAGTAATGAAATGTAATCAGATTACGTTAGTGAGTTTGGGTAATCAAAAAGTTGTTACAGATTACAATTTTGGAAAGGTAACTAGTAACTGTAACGGATTACATTTAGAAAGTAACCTTCCCAACCATGATTGTAGGTGATCTAGAGACGCATAATAACAATTTATAATAATTTAATTCATAGGACATTTGAACAGCATTTAATCATACAAAATAAAAACATATTTTCTATACTTCATATGGTGACAATCTGCACATGTCGGGTTTGAACCTGCAATGTATGGTTGACAAGCTAGGTCTTTTATCCACCAGGGAAACTCTCTTACACATTTTATTTTTCAGAATAGCATCGCAGTATGGTCAATCCACAATGTTAAAAACTTCTTAGGGCTGCAATCCCGTTAACGGGATCGATATGACAACAGCCAGTGAAAGTGTAGGGCGCCAAATCAAAACAACAGAAATCTCATAATTAAAATTCCTCAAACATACATGTATCTTATACCATTTTAAAGGTAATCTTGTTGTTAATCCCACCACAGTTCTTGATTTCAAATAGGCTTTACAGCCCATTATGTTAGGTCACCACCAACTCACAGAAAAATTCAGCCATTTTTCCAGCCAAAGAGAGGAGTCACAAAAAGCCCAAATAGAGATAGAATTAGTCATTAACCTTTGATGATCTTCATCAGATGACACAAATAGGACTTCATGTTACACAATACATGTATGTTTTGTTTGATAAAGTTAATCTCAGTATACATTGGCGCGTTACGTTCACTAGTTCCAAAAACATCTGGTGATATTGCAGAGAGCCGCAACATTTGACAGAAATACTCATTATAAATGTCGATAAATGCAATTGTTAGACATGAAAATATAGATATACCTCTCCTTAATGCATCCGCTGTGTCAGATTTTTAAAAAACTTTACGGAAAAAGCAAATCATTAAATAATCTGAGACGACGCTCACAAAAAAAGAAATTATCTGCCATGTTCAACAGAAATCAGAAATATCATTATAAATATTCCCTTACCTTTGATGATCTTCATCAGAATGAACTCCCAGGAATCCTAGTTCCACAATAAATGTTTGTTTTGTTCGATAATATCCATTATTTATGTCCAAGTAGCTACTTTTGTTAGCGTGTTTAGTACACAAATCCAAACGCTCCTGCAGGTCCAGCCGAACGAAAACTTCAAAAAGTTATATTACAGGTCGAAGAAACTTGTCAAACTAAGTACAGAATCAATCTTTAGGATTTTGTTATCATAAATCTTCAATAACATTCCAACTGGAGAATTCCTATGTCTGTAGAAAAGCCATGGAACGCAGGTCGCTATCATGTGAAATGCGCTTGACCAGGACCTGGCTCTCTGCCAGACCATCCGGCTCCACATCACAGTAGAAGCCTCATTCAAGTTTCTAAAGACGGTTGACATCTAGTGGAAGCCTTAGGAAGTGCAACATAACCAATATCCCACTGTGTATTCAATAGGGGCTGGGTTGAAAATCGACCAACCTCAGATTTCCCACTTCCTGTTTGGATTTCTTCTCAGGTTTTGCCTGCCATATGAGTTCTGTTATACTCACAGACATCATTCAAACAGTTTTAGAAACTTCAGAGTGTTTTCTATCCAATAGTAATAATAATATGCATATATTAGCAACTGCGACTGAGGAACAGGCCATTTACTCTGGGCACCTTTCAACCAAGCTACTCAATACTGCCCCTGCAGCCATAAATCAAATTTTATTTGTCACATGGTTAGCAGATGTTAGTGCGAGTGTAGCGAAATGCTTGTGCTTCTAGTTCCAACAATGCTGTAATAACCAATGAGTAATCTAACTAACAATTCCAAAACTACTACCTTATACACACAAGTGTAAAGGGATAAAGAATATGTACATAAAGATATATGAATGAGTGATGGTACAGAGCGGCATAGGCAAGATGCAGTAGATGGTATAGAGTACAGTATATACATATGAGATGAGTATGTAAACAAAGTGGCATAGTTAAAGTGGCTAGTGATACATGTATTACATAAAGATGCAGTAGATGATATAGAGTACAGTATATACGTATACATATGAGATAAATAATGTAGGGTATGTAAACATTATATTAAGTAGCATTGTTTAAAGTGGCTAGTGATATATTTGACATCAATTCCCATTATTAAAGTGGCTGGAGTTGAGTCAGTGTGTTGGCAGCAGCCACTCAATGTTAGTGGTGGCTGTTTAACAGTCTGACGGCCTTGAAGTCTAACCAGTATTTCTCTGGGTAACGGTGTTATTCACCATAACTTCACCCATCCTCTTTATATGCTGTGCACTTCTCTTCATCACGTGTTAAACATTTTATTATCAAATGTGATTTTGAAATTGAGGAAACGTCAAATTGTTTTCTTATTGAGTTTGAAGGTTCTTAGTTTGAAGGTTCTGAGAAGCATATGAATACACAACAATTCAAATCAAATGTTCAAGTTATTTAAAGGAAGCACTATCTAAATAAAATCACATTTTATAAGACTTTCAACATATGTGATGTAGGTAATGTCCTGTGCAACCCAACTTAAACATTGTATGAATGTCATCACAACTAAGCATATTTTGTGTTTTGGGAACCTAATTACATGTTCTGGGAAACTTTAAAGAATTCAGAAAGGCTGTTCTGTCAGCATTCTTGCAACATCAAAGCAACGTTTGGTGCACCCTGATACAAACTTCACGTAAATGTCAGCACAACCGGACAGTTTTTGTGTTTTGGGAACATATCCCTTGTCCCTACAACCTAATGAAACATTCTGGGAATCTTTAAAGAACAGATTAAATATGTTCTAGGAACATTCTTGCAATATCAGGCAAATGTTTTATACAAACATTCTATAATCATCACCTCGACTGGACAGTTCTAGCGCTATGAGAATATTTGCCACAACCAAACTAAGGTTCTGGTAACTTTCATAGAAATACTTTTGATTTGCTGGATAGTATGGTAATGTATAGACCAGGATACCCTTCTGTATGGGAGGGGGAGGGAGAGAGAGGGAGTAAGGGAAGGAGCAAGAGAGCGACAGAGAGACAGGGAAAGTGACAGAGGGGGATAAGAGATGAAGAGGGAGAATGAGCAATAGAGAGATAAAGACAGAGGAAGATAAGTGAGTATAGTGGTATAAATGGTGAAAAGCAGAGCGATAGATTTGAAAAAGACAAAAAAAAAAGGAGATGGAGTCAAACGGTGAAAGATAGAGAGATAGAGGGGGAGAAGGAAAGCAGATGAGATAGAGGAACAGAGAACAAGGGGGAAAAGAGCAGAGAAAAGGATCAAAACAGGAGGTTGTGGAAACCCTGTAGTTTCAGGGTTGAATTGATATGACTGTGTTGTGTTTTGTTGTATACAGTATTGTAGCTGTAGGTTACGGTCTGAGTGAAACCTACCAGGAGGCGTTTCCATGGGAGCTGTTGTCAAGGTGACAGAGGAGTTCCAGGTTCTGGGGGTTGTGGGAGTTGTGGGGATCGTCTGGGGATTCATGGCTGCCTGACTCCCACTCTGGGGGCATCCTCCAAACAGCCCCACACGTCACCACGCGACTCTCACTGGCTGGAGGGGACAGGAGAAACAGGCAGCGTTACAGACCTGAAGAAGGTGGGGGAACTGGGAACTCACTCAGGACATGGGTGTGAATGAAAGACAGCACATGCAGGGTTCCAGCTGGACCAGATCTATAGGACCTACTTAGGGACCTGTTTTGGGGTTCTCATAAACCTGGTACAGCTAGATCCCTGTAGGTGCTGTCTTGCAATCAAATCCATTTCTTGAGTGTCCTGAAATGAACAGCGAGCTGACCGTGAGTAGATATATTGAGCATGTCAAGTGACAGAAACATTATTCATAAAAATAAATTCCATGTCTGACATGCATGTGTGTCTACAGTGGGATGGTCTGGTCTCTGAGGTCTAACCCATTCCAGCAGCAGCTGTCATCATGTGAGCTGAAGAGTGTAGGGCCCAGCTGAGGAGGCAGAGAGAGGGATGAAGATTGTGAAAGAGAGCAATAGAGCAAGAGAGAGAGGAGATATAAAGTAAGAGAGAAACAGAATGAGAGACATAGCGAGAGACTAACTAACTGTGGGCCTCTACCTCCGGTTTCAGCTGCCCCTAAAGGCCTACCCTGGCCTCCACGCCTCCCTGCTCTCCCAGTCTCTCACTCTGTCATGGCTGTCTACACATGTAAAGCTATGCCCCGTTCACACCTCCACCACACCATCACAAGAGAGACAGCCCATCTCCCCAGATCAGACAGTGAATAGGAAGGAATTGGCCTCAGCAGCACCTGTAGAGAAGTGGGTAAAGTGAGGGCAGATGATCTTCACTTGTTTTTGACTCGGGCTACTGCATTAGATTGGATGTCATGGTAATTCCGTTTCTCTCTTGAACTGCACTCTGACATAATGTGTATCACAGCCCTCCGCCACAATAGGGCTGACGCAAAGAGAGGAGAGTGAGAGTGCTGTGGCCTTGTTTTCAATGCCTCTCTCCCGGTTTCTCTCTTCACAACTACAGTAGCCTACACCCAGAGCTGATTCCAACTGTCACTAAACCCACCAAGGCCAAAGGCATCCATCTAATAAACTCAGAAATGTAATTACTTTTTTTCCCTCCACTCTTTCTCATCCAAATCGTCTCTTCATGTTTGTTTAGATTTATAATTGTCTCGAGGCAACTGTTGGCAGAAGGAGTGTGAGAGAAATGGGACGTGTTACTTTAGCATAATTGCTCGCGTGAAATGGCAGGGTGGGAGCATGGTGCGAGTCTGGGCTTGTGTGTCATATCTTGGCCATGGTCAGGGGTACACATGGCTGGCTAGCAGGGTTCTCACCGCCTTGCCTAGATGGTTGCCTTAAGTAACATCCTTTCAGGTCAAGACAGAATGCAGTTGCTATACCTTATGGGGTCATGAGATTTTCCTGAACACACGACTTGAGCAGGAAAAACACTGGCCCCTAGTTGTGAGAGAGAGACTAGTAACATAAAGACAGGAACAAGAGACTGAAAAAATGAGAGATAAAGAGCAAAGAGAGGCAGACAGACAGAGAGAGAAGGAGAAGAAAAGAGAGGTGCAAGGGGAGCGCGGGCGGGAGCCTCACTTTTGTTGTAGCAGGTCGTCAGCACGGCTTTATCTGCAGGACTGGCGCTGATGTGCCATATCTCCCCTGCCTGGTGCTGCAGGACGCTCTTACTAATGATGTTATTCTCATCATCAAAGTCAATGATGTGGATCTGTGGAAAGGAGAAAGGAAGAGCGGAGAGAGAAAGAGGCGGGAGGAGAGAGAGTGAGGGAAGGAGAGCGAGAGAGGGGAGAGCAGTGTGGACAAGGTTCTAGTGACAACACAGACAGAGGAGCGCCTCCTCCCCCTCATCTTTCACCAGTCGCCCTAACCCTCAGCAGTTCAAAGCACCCCTCACACAAAAAGGTTCCGTCTTTAATATGACAGTGAACGCAACCTTAAATGCAGACATCACTTAAGATATATTAACTTCATAACCCCTCTACGATTCTTGTCTTGATTTCCCCTTAAAAGCAGCGATTAAACACTCCTTCAGAACTTGAATCAGATTCAGAGAAGTTACAGAGAGCGCCACGTCTTAGACGGCAGAAAGAAAGGTCCAATAGAGGAAAACCGATCAAATCTAGTTTGCACCCTTCACGACATGATAAGTAACGTGTGGAACACCAGAGCAGGCAGGGGTCACTATCTGTGAAATTAGTATGTTATTATCACTGTCATTTTATTGTGTTACTATTTCCTTTTTATTTACACTGAACAAAAATATAAACGCAACATATAAAGCGTTAGTCCCACGGTTCATGAGATGAAATAAAAGATCCCCGAAATTTGAGACACGCAAAAAGCTTCTCTCTACAATTTTGTGCACAAATGAGTTATTTATATATATATATATATATATATATATATATATATATATAAAATATATCCACCTGACAGGTGTGGCATATCAAGAAGCTGATTAAACAGGATGATCATTACACAGGTGCACCTTGTGCTGGGCACAATTGTGCTAAAGCCACTCTAAAATGTGCAGTTTTGTCACACAACACAATGCCATAGATGTGTCAAGTTTTGAGAGAGTGTGCAATTGAAATGTTAACTGCAGGAATGTCCACCAGATCTGTTGCCAGAGATGTTAATTGAGATGTTAATTTCTCTATCATAAGCTGCCTCCATTATCATTTTAGAAAATTTGGCAGTACATCTAACCGGCCTCACAACCCGCAGACCACGTGTAACCACGCCAGACCAGGAACTCCACATCCAGCTTCTTCACCTGCGGGATTGTCTGAGACAGCCATCCAAACTATGATGAAACTGTGGGTTTGCACAACCGAAGAATTGCTGCACAAACTGTCGGAAACCGTCTCATGGAAGCTCATCTGCGTGCTCACGTCCTCACCAGGGTCTTGACCTGACTGCAGTTTGGTAATGTGATCGACTTCAGTGAGCAAATCTTCACCTTCGATGGCCACTGGCACGCTGGAGAAGTGTGCTCTTCACAGATGAATCCCGGTTTTAACTGTACCGGGCAGATGGCAGACAGCATGAATGGCGTTGTGTGGGCAAGTGGTTTGCTGATATCAACGTTGTGAACAGAGTGCCCCATGGTGGCAGTGGGGTTATGGTATGGGCAGGCAAACACTTACAGACAACAAACACAATTGCATTTTATCAATGGCAATTTCATTGGACAATGGTTGAGAGGTGTTGTGGACCCAAAGCTTCCTGTTTAATAGATTGCAGTTTGTCTAACAGCCATGAGGCTATCTTGCTATCATCTTCAAGGTCAGCAGACTAAAGAGTTGGCATTACAATAGAAAACGTAGGCCTAATATTTGCACGCAAGCTGTGTGCAGGACGTTGGAACTTCTATTGACTTGACTTAGGCCTATTTGAATTGACCATTATGGAAATCTATTTGATAGATATTTGACTTAGGTGGTAAAGCAGCGACAATCAAGAGGTTTGATGTGGTTAATAACACCCGTCATTCTAATAAGGCTGAGTCTCACGACACTGTGGGGGCCATTAATCTGGTTGCACTGGACAATAACTCCAGGCACTCCTCTAGCCTATTCACTTTTTACAGGCAGGGAGGAGAGGAGCAGAGCATCGGAGCAGCAGAATACAGCATCCTTCAGCTGCCTCAAAGTCACACAGGCTGCCATTAACCTTGGGCTGGACCACAACGAGCAAAGATTATTACACAAAGTTATAATTTTATGGAGGGGAGACACACAAATAAATTCCGGTGTTGGTGGGACAGGGTAATTGGAGGGAAGAGGAAGAGCAGTAATAGGGCCCCAGGGTGGAGGACAAGTCCCATGGGTGATTTATCCTGCGTTATTCCCCAGCCGGAGCCAGCGGAGTGACTTATCCCTGCATCCCTCTCTCAGCCCAGTCGGGTTTTCCTTCCCAGCCCGTTGTAATTATGGATAAAAAGGAGCTAGCCGACGGTCTCCACTTTTGGGCCTTTAGTTAAAGCTCTTTAGTGGTGCGGATGACAGTAAGTGGGACAGAGGAGTAGGGAACTGGCAAAAGTGGCAGGGCTGAGATGTTTTAATGCCACACAAACTGGGGGAGCCCCAAAGTTCTGCCATTCATATTGCGCTGCCCTCTCAAGGCTGGAGTGGCACTTAAGGTGAGAGGAAGGGAGGGTATAAAATAGATATCTGAAGCCCACATTACAGAGGCAGGAAGCTTAGTGACACATCCAAGCTACTGTATAAGTACCTGAGGCCAGAGACAATCAGGTGGTGTCTCTATGTGACCAATGGCTGGGGGTGGGACTGAAACCATTTTCAAGGAGGAGTCCACTTGCTGGAACAGCCAATAATCATAAGTGAAACAGCATTGTGATAAGGATGGGATGAAATTATTGCTCCCTTTGTTGTGACTGCAATGCATTCAGAAATGCTGGTACAAAACACCCAAACTTCTGTTTTTCAATTCTCAACAACAGTGCTTGGTGCAGGCATCACAGCAGTACTATCATTATAAGTATTTTCCTCTCAAAAACATGGCGTGGGTGATCAAACATAAGTACTGTTTGTCTGTTCAACCACCGGGATAGATTTGGAATGGGCTCCAGCAACATATTTGAACACCCACAGCCAAAGCCAGAATAAATAAAAAAACAGACCATTTTCTCACCAAAGGATGCCAAAACCATTTCAACACAGACATCAGTCTCACCTCTCTCCCTCTCTGAAATCAGTAATTACCCCCCCACACACACATTTATGGCCAACTGTTTCTGTGGTCTGTCTGCATGATGACCTAGGAAACACACACACACACACACACACACAAACACACCAGGATGGGTTGTAGTCAGCCCAATAACAGTGCCGAAGGCCAAGGCTAAGCCTGTCCTCACAGCACTATCTGGTCCACACAGCGCTACCTGGTCCTCACGGCGCTACCTGGTCCTCACGGCGCTACCTGGTCCTCACGGCGCTACCTGGTCCTCACGGCGCTACCTGGTCCTCACGGCGCTACCTGGTCCTCACGGCGCTACCTGGTCCTCACGGCGCTACCTGGTCCTCACGGCACTACCTGGTCCTCACGGCACTACCTGGTCCTCACGGCACTACCTGGTCCTCACGGCACTACCTGGTCCTCACGGCACTACCTGGTCCTCACGGCACTACCTGGTCCTCACGGCACTACCTGGTCCTCACGGCACTACCTGGTCCTCACGGCACTACCTGGTCCTCACGGCACTACCTGGTCCTCACGGCACTACCTGGTCCGAACGGCACTACCGGGTCCGCACGGCACTACCGGGTCCGCACGGCACTACCTGGTCCACACGGCACTACCTGGTCCTCACGGCACTACCTGGTCCTCACGGCACTACCTGGTCCTCACGGCACTACCTGGTCCTCACGGCACTACCTGGTCCTCACGGCACTACCTGGTCCTCACGGCACTACCTGGTCCGAACAGCACTACCTGGTCCGAACAGCACTACCGGGTCCGCACAGCACTACCGGGTCCGCACAGCACTACCTGGTCCTCACGGCACTACCTGGTCCTCACGGCACTACCTGGTCCGAACGGCACTACCGGGTCCGCACAGCACTACCGGGTCCGCACAGCACTACCGGGTCCGCACAGCACTACCTGGTCCTCACGGCACTACCTGGTCCTCACGGCACTACCTGGTCCACACGGCACTACCTGGTCCTCACGGCACTACCTGGTCCTCACGGCACTACCTGGTCCGAACAGCACTACCGGGTCCGCACAGCACTACCGGGTCCGCACGGCACTACCTGGTCCTCACGGCACTACCTGGTCCTCACGGCACTACCTGGTCCGAACAGCACTACCGGGTCCGCACAGCACTACCGGGTCCGCACAGCACTACCTGGTCCACACAGCACTACCTGGTCCACACAGCACTACCTGGTCCACACAGCACTACCTGGTCCACACAGCACTACCTGGTCCACACAGCACTACCTGGTCCACACAGCACTACCTGGTCCACACAGCACTACCTGGTCCACACAGCACTACCTGGTCCACACAGCACTACCTGGTCCTCACGGCACTACCTGGTCCGAACAGCACTACCGGGTCCGCACAGCACTACCGGGTCCGCACAGCACTACCTGGTCCACACAGCACTACCTGGTCCACACAGCACTACCTGGTCCACACAGCACTACACAGCCAAAGAGCTACATCAGATAAAGGATCAAGTGAGTGCACTGTGGATGTTATTCCCATCAAAAATATATAGTACGTTTTTAGTACAACTTTAGATTACATCCAAAAGTGGGCTCCACATTAGAAGAACAGACACTGTACCAATACCCTTCCTAGATGGTCTTCCACTGGATAGGCTATATACAGCTGTAAGGTGTACTACACTTGGTAAGTGCAGTCGTTTGACTCACCTGATTGTCAAATTTGAGGGATTGAGTGCCCACAAGAAAGCGAATGGCATCCGATTCAGCTGTCTGAGAAGTAAGTGCACGAGCCTGCAAAACAAGATACGGTTGGTACATTGTAAAACTGTAACTAATGTACACTACCGGTCAAAAGGTTTAGAACACCTACTCATTCACTGGTTTTTCTTTCTTTATACTATTTTATACATTGTAGAATAATAATGAAGACATCAAAACTATGAAATAACACATATGGAATTATGTATTAACCAAAAAAAAAAAAGTGTCAAACAAAACAAAATATATTTTATATTTGAGATTCATCAAATAGCCACCCTTTGCCTTGATGACAACATTCTCTCAACCAGCTTCATTAGGTAGTCACCTAGAATGCACTTCAATTAACAAGTGTGCCTTCTTAAAAAGTTAATTTGTGGAATTTCTTTCCTTCTTAATGCGTTTGAGCATTAAGGTAGAGGGGGTGGGGGGGTACACAGAAGACAACCCTATTTGGTAAAAGACCAAGTCTATATTATGGCAAGAACAGCTCAAATTAAGCAAAGAGATACGACAGTCCATCATTACTCTAAACATGAAGGTCAGACAATACAGAACATTTCAAGAACTTTTAAAGTTTCTTCAAGTGCAGTCGCAATAATCATCAAGCGCTATGATGAAACTGGCTCTCATGAGGACCACCACAGTAATGGAAGACAGACAGTTACCTCTGCTCTGTTCATTAGAGTTACCAGCCTCAGAAATTGCAGCCCCAAAAAAGCCTTCAAATCAAATCCAATTTTATTTGTCACATACACATGGTTAGCAGAGTGTGGCGAAATGCTTGTGCTTCTAGTTCCGACAATGCTGTAGTAACCAACGAGTAATCTAACCTATCAATTTCTCAACAACTACCTTATACACACAAGTGTAAAGGAATGAAGAATATGTACATAAAAATATATGAATGAGTGATGGTACAGAACGGCATAGGCAAGATGCAGTAGATGGTATCAAGTACAGTGTATACATATGAGATGAGTAATGTAGGGTATATAAACATAAAAGTGGCATTGTTTAACGTGGCTAGTGATACATGTATTACATCAAGATGGCAAGATGCAGTAGATGGTATAGGGTACAGTATACACATATGAGATGAGTAATGTAGGGTATGTAAACATTATATGAAGTGTTCAAGTGTTCAGTGTTCAAGTAACAGACACATCTCAACATCAACTGCATGAATCAGGCCTTCATGGTCAAATTGCTGCAAAGAAACAACTACTAAAGGACACAAATAATAAGAAGAGACTTGATTGGGCCAAGAAACACGAGCAATGGACAATAGACCGGTGGAAATTTGTCCTTTGTTCTGCAATCCAAATTGGAGATTTTTGATTCCAACCGCTGTGTCTTTGTGAGATGGATGATCTCCGCATGTGTGGTTCCCACCATGAAGCATGGAAGAGGAGATGTGAGGGTGTGGGGGTGCTTTGCTGGTTACAGTGTCTGTGATTTATTTAGAATTAAAGGCACACTTAACCAGCATGGCTACCACAGCATTCGGCAGGAGTACGCCATACCATCTGGTTTGGGCTTAGTGGGACTATCATTTGTTTTTCAACAGGACAATGACCCAACACACTTCCAGGCTGTGTAAGGGCTATTTTACCAAGAAGGAGAGTGATGGAGTGCTGCATCAGATGTCCTTGCCTCCACAATCCCCCGGCCTAAACCAAATTAAGATAGTTTGTGATTAGTCCGACTGCAGAGTGAAGGAAAAACAGCCAACAAGTGTTCAGCATACGTGGGAACTCCTTCAAGACTGCTCCAGGTGACGCTGGTTGAGAGAATGCCAAGAGTGTGCAAAGCTGTCATCGAGGCAAAGGGAGGCTATTTGAAGAGTCTCAAATATAAAAATTTAAAAAAACATTTGTTTGGTTACTACATGATTCCATATGTGTTATTTGATAGTTCTGATGTCTTCACTATTATTCTACAATGTAGAACATTGTACAAATTAAGAAAAACCCTTGAATGAGTAGATGTTCTAAAACTCCTCACCGGTAGTGCATGTATGTACAGTATGTAATGCTATGCCTATACAAGGCTTTACGTGACGAATGTATCACTAAAGCATGATGACATTGCAAAGCAACAATGTTGACGTACATTGAAGAGAGTTCAGATTAATATTTGTCAACATTGGAGTTGCATAGCTAGGACGAGGTTGCACCAGTATTTGGCCGTTAGAGATGTCGACAAGTCATACTCCTCGTTGACGTCTCTAACGCCCAAATACTGTGGCAGGACGAGGTTGTCTGACATAGCTATACTGAATCCAGCTAACGTTAATAATGCATCTCCGACGTGGAACTGTACCTGAAATTCGAGGCCGTATATCACAGGTGCATCGTCCTCCATGTCCCACGTATTTTGCAAGCTTATTATTATTGCTTGAAAGCGTTACGTTTATTGTGAGATTTTACAAATAAACTGTTTATCCATCACCTCGCTGGATGTTATTTTAATTCCGCAAACGTTCAAATAAATACTTACGTTGCGTACAATGAATGTCCGTAAATATATCTGGAGAAAGCAGATGTTTACGGTTTAAAATGCGTAAAATATTTAAGAATACCGATTCGACAGATACGTAGGAAATTTGATTCCTGTTGGACACTGTACATTTCACTTCCTGGAAGATTCACGCAGGCGCACTATTGCGTAGCGCAGTAGCCGTCATCATTCCTTAGCAAAGGTTATCTAAAGCGCCTTGTTTTTGTTTACATTGGTTTACTGTTTAATGGGGCAGGCTGATGCATCGCTACATGTTATTTATGTAAGCAAGTGATTTCTATGAATATATTTATAAAGGTAGTTATGTCCTTTTTTTGCCATTTGAAGCACCTGTAGCTTAGCACGCTAACTTTAGCTAGCCATCATTACCCAAAAAGCACAACAATCTAAGTTACTAGCCATAGAAATTGAATTAATCATTATATTCTAAGCCCGTATGATACATTTCATTGTAAAGAACATGACAAAGTACTTACAATACATCATATTTTTAGATAACCTGATTTATGATTCCTACATATTATTATTCTCAGGGAAAATATGGATAGCAACGAGACTCCTGTCACCCTGGACATCACAGGGGCAGTGGAGGTTGAACCCAACCTGAGTGAAGACCGTATCCCTCCAGATCCAGCCCCCACCCTCTCGCCCTCCTCTGTTGTCCTGTTCCTGGAGGAGATTATTGACCTGGGGTGCGAGTCCTTCATCACTCCCCAGGAGGACAGCCACAGCACACCCTCAGAGAGCCTGATGGACAAGCTCAACGACCAGATGATGGAGAGTGTCATGATCTCTGACTCCACCAACAACAGTGAGGAGGAACATGTGGTTCCCATGGACAACCTGCTGGAGCAATTTGAGGAGAGAGAGGAGGGGCCCGCAGCAGCAGTGGTTAAAGAGACCTCAGTGGAGAAAGAGAAGAAGGAGGAGAAAGTGGATGATCTGATTGGACAAGACACTACTGAGATCAAGATAGTGGCTGCGATGATACAGACAAGTCCAGTAGCCTCTAGCCCTGAGGAACCAGTGGATGATGTGAAACCAGAGCCTACTCCTGAAGAGCAGGATGTTGTCTCCGCTGTAACCCCAGAGGACAGCACCCCCAGCCCAGGCACCCCTAAGCATGAGGCAACACCCCTGGAGGCCAGCAGCAAAGGGACCGCAACCAAGGACGAGCCCATCCCTGTGTGCCCCATCTTCAGCCAGCCCAAAGCCCAGGCCCTGGTGCCACATTGCTTCCAGCCCACCCTCATTAAATCACCCAGCTTCAGTAGTGGCTGCGGCAGGGGGAGCACAGAGATTACCCCTAGTAAACTGGCTCCTCTGGTCCGCCAGCCTCACCAAGTTATTTTCTTACAGTGGGCATATCAACCCGGCTACTGACTTCTTTGACTCCTTCACCACCTCCTCCTCCTTCATCTCTGTCAGCAACCCTAACGCAGAGTCCTCAAAGTCAGCCGCCCCACCGGAACACCAACTCTCTGCCTGCTCTGGGTCCTCTCTGTCCACCTTTGGGCCTTCAGAGTCCGGTACCCCCACCCCAACTCCTTCTTTGGGCCTACCCAGACTGAACAAACCCCTATTCCCTTCAACAGGCTGCAGCAGATCCAGCCCCGGACCCTCCTTAGCCCTTCACCCAGCTGTTCTCGGGTGGAGACGGCCCGTTTGCCAAGGCTCTGAACATGAGTGAAGCTGATAAGAGGTACGATGCATGGCTGCCCTCTGAGGAGGTGCTGTCTACCTCTTTAACCTTTAGATCGCTGTACTTCTACTTATTCAGTGATAGAAGACCGTGTAAATGGCTATGTTTGCTGGGTCTGGGTAGTGTGCATGCAGCAGATAGATACCCTTGATATTCTGTGATGACTACCTAGAGTATGCCACACCTTCCTCATAGAATGGTGGTGTTAATAGCACAGCTCCATAAAATACCCTATCATTTCTCTGGCTCACCTCTCTCCCCTACCCCTACATAAAGCATGAAGATTAGTCTGAATAGCGCCCTCTCCTCCTCCATCACCCTATCCTCCTCCCTCCATCTTAGCCGCTGACCCGCAAACGACCCTGACCTGCACTTGGTATTTAAAACGTATGCACCATAGCAGCCGGCCGAGAGATGGAGAGAGAATAGAAGGGAGGGAGGAGATCCTCCAGGCTCTGAGTTCTCTCCTGCTGTGCCAATGTATAATGCATGGGAGCTGTGTACATATTTCAAGGCCTTCTGGTCTCTGCTTACACAAACATACACATCTGGTGCTGGACTGCAGTCTGCCTGGATGCACACATACACACCCTCTCACAGAGTAGACCACTTGACCGAAGGCTGAAAATACCACCTGGTGTGTGTGCGTCACTGACTCTACCGATGCACACCAGCCAGCGTGGGTGGCCCCCCCAGTGTAAAGAGGGAGTGAAGGAGAAAAATAAAAAGAAGTAGAGTGAGTCAGGCAGGTCTGTTGAAATGTCAGTGGGCTTTGCTCCTCACAGCTCCAGACCGACTCAGCCAGTCAACCTTACACTGATCAATACCTGTGATTGATTGCACCAAATTTGAGACAACTGGGTAGTCTCTTTCTCGATTCGCTCAGTAAATGTTGGCAAGGTGTGTGTGTGTGTGTGTCTGGTTGTACAGAGCTGTGTGTACCCTGGGGTTGTACTGACTAGTGAGATGTGTGTGTGTACACTCCTCCCCCCTGATTCTTGGGGCTGCTGGGAGCTGGTAGTGACTCATGCTGCAGTGCCAGAGTGTGACTGCACCCACTGCCTCCACACAAACGCTGGCTCACACAGAGGGAGGAGCACAGAGATGAGGGAAGGGAAGAAGAAAGGGGAGAGGAAAGATAGAGGGAGTATGACAGAAGAGATGGGGAGGAAGAGAGAAGGGAGGGAAGAAGATTTAATAGGCAGGGAAAGAAGAAAGATGAGGGGAGGGGATGTGAGGGAGAAAGAGGAGGAATCAGCCTCTGTGGTAAGAGTGAGGCTTTGAGAACAGATGCTGTGTTCTATCTCTCCTTTATCTATCTCACTCCATCATTCAATCCCCTGCTGATCCACAGACAGTGGCAGTAGTGATATGCACCTCTGAGTGAACATTATTCACATGTGGTAGAGCTCAACTAACATCTTATTAGCACCAACTTTACATACAGTAACTGAGTCCAAATATCATAGCTACACACTGTCACTTTAAATGGAACTGACCCCAACCCTGTATAATGTGGAGAGGTCCTTTTTGTCTGTGCTGGATTAGCTGTCCTCTATCCCTCAGGTTCTCTCTCTTCCTTCTACCCCTCTCTCTTTTCTTCCTTTCAAGGCTAGTGACCCGTCTGACCTCTGTCCCTCAGGTTCTCTCTTCCTTCTACCCCTCTCTCTTTTCTTCCTTTCAAGGCTAGTGACCCGTCTGTACCTCAGGTTCTCTCTACCTTCTACCCCTCTCTCTTTTCTTCCTTTCAAGGCTAGTGACCCGTCTGTCCCTCAGGTTCTCTCTTCCTTCTACCCCTCTCTCTTTTCTTCCTTTCAAGGCTAGTGACCCGTCTGACCTCTGTCCCTCAGGTTCTCTCTTCCTTCTACCCCTCTCTCTTTTCTTCCTTTCAAGGCTAGTGACCCGTCTGTCCTCTGTCCCTCAGGTTCTCTCTTCCTTCTACCCCTCTCTCTTTTCTTCCTTTCAGGGCTAGTGACCCGTCTGTCCTCTGTCCCTCAGGTTCTCTCTTCCTTCTACCCCTCTCTCTTTTCTTCCTTTCAGGGCTAGTGACCCGTCTGTCCCTCAGGTTCTCTCTCTTCCTTCTACCCCTCTCTCTTTTCTTCCTTTCAAGGCTAGTGACCCGTCGTCCTCTGTCCCTCAGGTTCTCTCTTCTTTCTACCCCTCTCTCTTTTCTTCCTTTCAGGGCTAGTGACCCGTCTGTCCTCTGTCCCTCAGGTTCTCTCTCTCTTCCTTCTACCCCTCTCTATTTTCTTCCTTTCAAGGCTAGTGACCCGTCTGTCCTCTGTCCCTCAGGTTCTCTCTTCCTTCTACCCCTCTCTCTTTTCTTCCTTTCAAGGCTAGTGACCCGTCTGTCCTCTGTCCCTCAGGTTCTCTCTTCCTTCTACCCCTCTCTCTTTTCTTCCTTTCAGGGCTAGTGACCCGTCTGACCTCTGTCCCTCAGGTTCTCTCTCTCTTCCTTCTACCCCTCTCTATTTTCTTCCTTTCAAGGCTAGTGACCCATCTGTCCTCTGTCCCTCAGGTTCTCTCTACCTTCTACCCCTCTCTCTTTTCTTCCTTTCAGGGCTAGTGACCCGTCTGTACCTCAGGTTCTCTCTCTTCCTTCTACCCCTCTCTCTTTTCTTCCTTTCAAGGCTAGTGACCCATCTGTCCTCTGTCCCTCAGGTTCTCTCTTCCTTCTACCCCTCTCTCTTTTCTTCCTTTCAAGGCTTGTGACCCGTCTGTCCCTCAGGTTCTCTCTCTCTTCCTTCTACCCCTCTCTATTTTCTTCCTTTCAGGGCTAGTGACCCGTCTGACCTCTGTCCCTCAGGTTCTCTCTCTTCTACCCCTCTCTCTTTTCTTCCTTTCAAGGTTAGTGACCCGTCTGTCCTCTGTCCCTCAGGTTCTCTCTCTCCTTCTACCCCTCTCTCTTTTCTTCCTTTCAGGGCTAGTGACCCGTCTGTCCTCTCCCCTGAGTCAGCTAGTCAGCATTTCCCCTCTTGCTCAGCAGAGCTCAAGGCCTCCCTCCCTCTCACCCCACCCTCATTTCCTTGGAGGCTTGTGTGTGTGACCTGTCTCTCCTTCTTCTCTTGTGGCCAATGTCTGCTGCCCGCTCTTGCACAGCATTATCCATGGCTTCTGTCTGCCACCTTCACTCCCTCTGGTGACCTGTCGCCCCCTCTCCCGAATCCCTCTCCATAGTGATTCTGGCCTAGGGCCTATATTTCTCCCTGTGGCTGGTCAGCGTCCCCTCTCTCTCAGCAGGGCCCAGTGCTGGCTAATCTGTCACTTTGATCCGCCAACTATCTCCTCCCCATTCCCCCGCCATCCCTCTCCCTCTCTTCCTCTGCGGCCAATGAACTCTCTCTCCTACCAGTGTGCTGGTGTCTGGGCCTGGAGCCTGTGTGCTGGGGCCAAATGTCCAGTGGAGGACAGGGCGGGGGCCGGGGGAGGTATGATCAACATCATTCCACCTTACATGCTGACCACACCGCTCGCATCGCAATATACATGTAAACATACATGTTATTTAATTGCACCCACACTGTTTGCGCGCGCCAACGAGCGTCTGTTGCCAAGGGCTAAAATAGAAGTCAGTTCTATTTGTGACGCTGAACATGGTGCAAGTCCTGCCTCTCCCATCTCCTCATAGGTTTATAGAAGCAGATACCCACGACACATCTCCTCATTGGTTACCCACGTGGTTGATTGAAAGATTAACTGAGTTTGGTCGGTCATTGTGGTAATGTGGTAACTATGAAAGTTAGATGCCAATCGCCATATAAAGTCCAAAGAAGAAAAAGCCTGGAAGGAGGAGAGATGACTTGAAATGATTCGGTTGACTGTGTAATGTGTGGACTAATTGTCGGAGTAGAGGACCTTGTTCATTTCAGGTCAAATAACTCAAAGTTTATATCCCAGGACAAATTAGCTAGCAACAGCAAGCTAACTAAATAGGACAAATGAGCTAATAACTGCAAGCTAGCTAGCTTAATTGCCATAAATGTTTAAAATGAATATAATTGGTCCAGAGTTTGTTTTGATATTTCAACCTGTGTGTTGTGATCGCGTTTGGTGTGGGGGGACAAAATCTATTTGCGCACGGCCGGTTTGGGTACGGTGTTACTCCCACCTTGGCTGGGTCAGCCTCGGCCTTGATGCTCCCTCCCCTATGTAACCACATTGATCTGCGTTATAGCTACCTGGAGGTGTACAGCCAGAGAATTGGCATTACCTCAACAATCTTTTACAACACTGAAACTTGGCCGTGCTAAGTCAGCGGTTTGTCTGTCTATCAGTGAATGACTGATGTCACCCAAAGGAGAATCGTTTGGAACTCTCCAAGACAGCCATTATAGCGTAATACATCGTTTCTATGCAAGCCCTAAGATAGTTACTTCACATATGATCTGTTTTATTCTATTGTCCCAGGGCTCTAGATGTCTGGACGCCTTCAAATAGAAACTACTGTGGTCTTTAGAACAGTCAGCCACCAGTCCATCCTCTGGCCTGGAGGCAAAGCCCTAGTCTGGCTCTCTCAGGGCCGCTAATACAAGGACTCCAGCCCTCCACCAAACCATCAAAGACAAGTTAACCACTATCTACACCTAGATGCTAGTGTATTGTGCATTCTGCCTTTCTTACTTCTCTCCCCTCTGTATTCATTCAAAATGCTGTGGCTAAATTGAAGTGTCACTGGAACTTGGTGTGTTATGCAGAACAGGGCCCGCAATAGGGCGAGAAGCCTTTGTACTGTGTTTGGCTGGAGGCTGGCACCTCGCGAGAGCCCTGGCAGTGGGCGTGCAGCCAGCTTGGTTTCGGGGCGTTTTTACTTCACCAAAAGAACATCTCTGAACTTGTGATCTTCAACACAATTAGAAATGCTCAGCCCTTTTAAACCCACAATGCTGCTAATTAATAATCCAGCCTTGTGTGTGTTTCTGTGTGTGTGTGTGTTTCTGTGTGTGTGTGTATGAGTAGGGAATCCAGTGGCATTCTATTGAAGTATTAGGCTCTTCTCCTATGGAGTTGGGATGGAGCTCCCTGGTGGCTCGCTGCCCAAGGCCTGCTTGGTTTCAACTGCTCTCCTATGGAATCACTCACTGCTACCCCTCAGAACTGTGGCTAGTCAAACAGTGTATGATCTGACAATAGCTGACTTGTCATCCTCTTAGTTATCTCTCCCCCAGCTGTGTGTTTGTGTGCGTGCACATGTCTATGCTCTTAAGGGCTTCTGTTGAACCTTTTAGTATAGGTGAATTAAAAGGGATGAGCTAAAATGAAGTTGATTCCCTGGCTGGTGTCTGTGTGCAAACACTATGTACGGCTAATCCACTTCCTTCTCCAGTGTGAGAGACGAGGGAGAGTTAATTTAGCTCTGCACTGTGGCCCTGCTCAATAGGCATTGTGTTCATCGGCATTTCCTCATTCAATTTCAGCCAATATAATGTGTATTTTATCTCATTCTCATTTGATTTGGGGGGGATCCGAGTACCTCTTATTGCAGATTATTATGAGTGGAGCTAAATGATCAATCCTGGCATTATCACTCTACTGTTTTCTCTCCCACCTCTTCTAATTGAAATGATTCACACTTGGGATAGACCATTCTATTATTCATGTTGTTGTTGGGTCTTATTGGGGGGGTCGAAGCTACATGGATTTGTTTTATGATTGTCATACTATGGAACATTTATCTATTTGATTTAGAATTTTAGGACCCCTTTAGGTATACATTTTTTGTGGATAAAATATTTAATTTGGCCTTTACTACTACACCCCATAGACCCCTTTTTCTTCACATTACTAGTGTTTGGGTGTGCATAGGTGGGGTGGCAGGACATCATGTTAGGTCATGAGCACACACAGTAAGCCTGGCTGGAAGCCTCGCTGACCAGGGATGGCACTACTTCTGATTCGCTGCCACTACATTGGGCTCTATGGTGGATATACTAAGGGTGGTGTGAGCGTATGTACAGTACATCATAGACATCATAGAGCCTATCCCCAGTGAGTGCCAGAGCCAAATACAGGGAGGGGGTGAGGAAATGTTGCTGTTGTGGGGGCTGTGGGTTCTGTCTCAGTGGCTGCAGCTGCTTCTGGCCGTCTCCCCGCCTCTCGTTTTCGGCTTCATTTCACCCCCTAATGAAGATTTAGAGGCACCCCTGGCAAGGGGGTAAGGGGGAGGGGGAGTGTGTACGTGAGGGAGAGCAAGGGAAGAAGAGACTGGGGGGACTGAGAGAAAGGATGTCTTTCACTAGCTACGTTTCCATCCAATTGGCAACAGATTTTGAAGGAATTATTCTCAAATCTGCATAAGAACAATAAGCACATTTTCCTACCAAAGATGTATTTCTTTCAATTGTACTTGTAGCAGACAAAAGGCTGTGCTTAATGACATAGATCACATAAAAATAACTTTTGCGGTTAAATTCCCATGTACCGAATAAAAAAGACAAGTTAAATGGGTTTCCGTTGCATTTTCAGCTCTTCTGATGGTTTTCTCACATTGTTTTTCCTTATATGGCAAAATGTTGCATTATATAGCATGTGTTCCCACTCTGGTATTGGCACGTGCTCTCCAGCCAGCAGCTCACAGATACAGTGAGGGTATAGCCTATATGATGATGTTATTCTGGACAAAATTATTTTCATTTGTCAGATGGCAGACAAACATTGATGATCATGTCACCAGAATAAGCAACTCAATATTTATTGAAAAGGAGCATCAAGCTCATCACCTTGCACTTTCACCACCCTGTGAAGTTCATCATTTATTTCATCTGTAGCCTAATCAACTGCATGCTTTCCTGATGAGTCATAGTGGGAGGACCACACATGTCATCGTGTGACTTTAAGTTTACTTTGATATAATGGTTATTATATCAATATTTGCACATGAAAGCGTTTCCACCAACATTTCTCACATAGTAAATGTTACCAACAGAAAAACATCCAACCTTTTTCTAGCGTATTTTGTTTTGTCAACATTTGGAAAGTTTACCAACAAATGTTCTGTTTCCATCAGGCCTGTCATGACACGTTTTATCTGACATGTACTTTACTGGCATAAAAAGGTTAGATGGAAACCTGGTTAGTGTCCCAGGGAAATCTCCTATGATGGACCACCTCTGCTCCAGTATAGGAAGGAAACTGTCTATTGTGACTGGTCTCTCCCTCTCTCTATTCAATTCAAAGGGCTTTATTTGCATGGGAAACATATGTTTACATCGCCAAAGCAAGTGAAATAGATAATAAACAATACAGAATTAACAATAAACATTACACTCACAAACGTTCCAAAGGAATAGAGACATTTCAAATGTCATATCATGGCTACATACAGTGTTGTAATGATGTGCAAATAGTTCCAGTACAAAGGGGAAAATAAATAAACATAAATATGGGTTGTATTTACAATGGTGTTTGTTCTTCACTGGTTGCCCTTTTCTTGTGGCAATAGGTCACAAATCTTGCTGCTCTGATGGCACACTGCTATTTCACCAAATAGATATGGGAGTTTATCTACCCCCCCCCAAAAAAAAAATTATTATTTGTGGGTCAGTGTGATCCGAGGGAAATGTGTGTCTTTAATATGGTCGTACATTTGGCAGGAGGTTAGGAAGTACAGCTCAGTTTCCACCTCATTTTGTGGGCAGTGTGCACATAGCCTGTCTTCTCTTGAGAGCCAGGTCTTCCGACAGTGGCATCTCTCAATAGCAAGGCTATGCTCACTGAGTCTGTACATACAGTACCAGTCAAAAGTTTGGAAACACCTACTCGTTATCTTTACTATTTTATACATCGTAGAATATTAGTGAAGACATCAAAACTATGAAATAACACATGTGCAATCATGTAGTAACCAAAATAGTGTTAAACAAATCAAAATATATTTTTGATTTGAGATTCTTCAAAGTAACCACTATTTTCCTTGATGACAGCTTTGCACACTCTTGACAACAGTCTTGAAGGAGATCCCACATATGCTGAGCACTTGTAGGCTGCTTGTCCTTCATTCTGCAGTTCAACTCATCCCAAACCATCTCAGTTGGATTGAGGTTGGATGATTGTGGAGGCCAGATCATCTGATGCAGCACTCCATCACTCTCCTTCTTGGTCAACAAGTCCTTACACAGCCTGTAGGTGTGTTGGGTCATTGTCCTGTTGAAAAACAAATGACACTCCCACTAAGCACAAACCAGATGGGATAGCATACTGCTGCAGAATGCTGTGGTAGCCATGCTGGTTAAGTGTGCCTTGAATTCTAAATAAATCAGTGTCACCAGCAAAGCACCCCCACACCATCACACCTCCTCCTCCATGCTTCACGGTGGGATCCACTCATGCGGAGGTCATCTGTTCACCTACTCTGCGTACTCCATACCAAAGGACAAATTTCCACCTGTCCATTGCTCGTGTTTCTTGGCCCAAGCAAGCCTCTTCTTATTATTTGTGTCCTTTAGTAATGGTTTCTTTGCAGCAATTTGACCATGAAGGCATGATTCACGGAGTCTCCTCTGAACAGTTGATGTTGATGTGTCTGTTACTTGAACTCTGTGAAGCATTTATTTGGGCTGAAATCTGAGGTGCAGTTAATTCTCATGAATTTATGAACTTATCCTCTGCAGCAGAGGTAACTCTGGGTCTTAATTTCCTGTGGTGGTCCTCATGAGAGCCAGTTTCATCATAGCGCTTAGTTTTTGAGACTGCAATTTTCAGGATTGACTGACCTTCATGTCTTAAAGTAATTATGGCCTGTCGTTTCTCTTTGTTTATTTGAGCTGTTCTTGCCATAATATGGACTTGGTCTTTCACCAAATAGGGCTATCTTCTGCATACCACCCATACCTTGTCACAACACAACTGATTGGCTCAAATGCATTAAGAAGGAAATAAATTCCACAAAATAACTTTTAACAAGGGACACCTGTTAATTGAAATTGTCACGCCCTGGTCTTAGTATTTTGTGTTTTCTATTTATTTTGGTCAGGCCAGGGTGTAACATGGGTTTATTTTGTGTTGTGTTTATGTATGGGGGTTTTTCGTAGGTTTTGGGATTGTGGCTTAGTGGGGTTTTCTAGCAGAGTCTATGGCTGCCTGAGGCGGTTCTCAATCAGAGTCAGGTGATTCTCGTTGTCTCTGATTGGGAACCATATTTAGGTAGCCCGGGTTTCACTGTGTGTTTGTGGGTGATTGTTCCTGTCTCTGTGTTAGTTGTCACCAGACAGGCTGTATTAGGTTTTCACTTTTTCCGTTTGTTGTTTTGTATTGTTCCTATTTGTTTTCATTAAACATGTATCGAACTAACCACGTTGCATTTTGGTCCGACTCTCCTTCGACGGAAGAAAGCCGTAACAGAATCACCCACCGCAACTGGACCAAGCAGCGTGGTGACAGGCAGTGACAGCAGAAGCAACAAAGAGAGGAATGGACATGGGAGGATGAATTGTTCGGAGAAGGACCCTGGGATCAGCCTGGAGAATATCGCCGCCCCAAAGAAGAACTGGAGGCGGCGAGAGCTGAGAGGCGCTGGTATGAGGAGAAGCAACAGCGGCAGCAGGAGCAACAATATCGGGACTACACTACTTGGGAGGAAATAGACAGGTGGGCTGTCGACCCAGAGAAAGTGCCGGAGCCCGCCTGGGATTCGCTGGAGCAGTGCGTAGCAGGTTATCAGAGAATGGAGTTGGCGAAGCAGGCTTAGCGGCGCGGACGGAAGACAGAGAGTCAGCCCCAAAAATGTGTTGGGGGGCTCAGGGAGAGAGTGGCAGAGTCAGGAGTCAGACCTGAGCCAACTCTCCCTGTTTATAGTGAGGAGCCAAGGAGGAGACCAGAACCAGAGCCGGTGTTAGAGGTGAGCAAAGCAGAGACTGTGAAGGAGTTAATGGGGAAATTGGAGGAGAGAGTAATGAGGGAGTTGCTAGTTTGGTGCTTTAGGTACGATATTTGTCCGACGGAGCGAGTCGGGGATTTGATGGCACCTGGGTCAGCGCTCCATACTCGTCCTGAGGTGCGTGTTAGTCGGCTGGTGAAGAGTGTGCCAGCCTCACGCACTAGGCCTCCTGTGTACCTACCTAGCCTTGCACGTCCTGTGCCAGTCCTGCTCTCAGGCTCTCCAGTACACTTTCACGGTCCGGTCCATCCTGTGCCACCTTCACACACCAGTTCTCCGGTGGCAGCTCCCCGCACCAGGCTTCCTGTGCGTGTCCTCGGTCCAGTACCACCAGTTCCAGCACCACGCACCAGGCCTTTCAGTACGCCTCGCCTGTTCAGCGCAGCCAGAGCCTTTCTCCTCTCCAGTGCTGTCGGAGTCTCCCACCTGTTTAGCGCTGTCGGAGCCTCCCGCCTGTTTAGCGCAGCCAGAGCCTTCCTCCTCTCCTGCGCTGCCGGAGTCTCCCGCATGTTCAGCGCTGCCAGAGCCTTCCTCCTCTACAGCGCTGCTGGAGTCTCCTGCCTGTTCAGAGCAGCCAGAGCTGCCAGTCTGCATGGAGCAGCCAGAGCTGCTAGTCTGCATGGAGCAGCCAGAGCTGCTAGTCTGCATGGAGCAGCCAGAGCTGCCAGTCTGCATGGAGCAGCCAGAGCTGCCAGTCTGCATGGAGCAGCCAGAGCTGCCAGTCTGCATGGAGCAGCCAGAGCTGCCAGTCTGCATGGAGCAGCCAGAGCTGCCAGTCTGCATGGAGCAGCCAGAGCTGCCAGTCTGCATGGAGCAGCCAGAGCTGCCAGTCTGCATGGAGCAGCCAGAGCTGCCAGTCTGCATGGAGCAGCCAGAGCTGCCAGTCTGCATGGAGCAGCCAGAGCTGCCAGTCTGCATGGAGCAGCCAGAGCTGCCAGTCAGCCAGGATCCACCAGTCAGCCAGGATCTTCCAGATCCGCCAATCAGCCAGGATCCGCCAGTCAGCCAGACTCTTCCAGATCCGCCAGTCAGCCAGGATCTGCCGGATTCAACTACCTGCCTGAGCTTCCTCTCAGTGCTGAGCTTCCTCTCAGTGCTGAGCTTGCTCTCAGTGCTGGGCTTGCTCTCAGTGCTGGGCTTGCTCTCAGTGCTGAGCTTGCTCTCAGTGCTGGGCTTGCTCTCAGTGCTGGGCTTGCTCTCAGTGCTGGGCTTGCTCTCAGTGCTGGGCTTGCTCTCAGTGCTGGGCTTGCTCTCAGTGCTGGGCTTGCTCTCAGTGCTGGGCTTGCTCTCAGTGCTGGGCCTCCCCTCAGTGCTGGGCTTCCCCTCAGTCCCTGGCTTCCCCTCAGTCCCGAGCTGCCCCTCAGTCCAGTGGGGTCCTTGGTGAGGGTTATTAGGCCAAGGTCGGCGGCGAGGGTCGCCAATCAGAGGACGCGTTACAGGGGGACTAAGACTTGGTTGGGTTGGGTCCACGTCCCGAGCTGGAGCCGCCACCGTGGACAGACGCCCACCCGGACCCTCCCCTATGGGTTTTAGTGTGCGGCCGGGAGTCCGCACCTTGGGGGGGTTCTGTCTGTCACGCCCTGGTCTTAGTATTTTGTGTTTTCTATTTATTTTTGTCAGGCCAGGGTGTAACATGGGTTTATTTTGTGTTGTGTTTATGTATGGGGGTTTTTCGTAGGTTTTGGGATTGTGGCTTAGTGGGGTTTTCTAGCAGAGTCTATGGCTGCCTGAGGCGGTTCTCAATCAGAGTCAGGTGATTCTCGTTGTCTCTGATTGGGAACCATATTTAGGTAGCCCGGGTTTCACTGTGTGTTTGTGGGTGATTGTTCCTGTCTCTGTGTTAGTTGTCACCAGACAGGCTGTATTAGGTTTTCACTTTTTCCGTTTGTTGTTTTGTATTGTTCCTATTCGTTTTCATTAAACATGTATCGAACTAACCACGTTGCATTTTGGTCCGACTCTCCTTCGACGGAAGAAAGCCGTAACAGAAATGCATTCCAGGTGATTACCTCATGAAGCTGGTTAAGAGAATGCCACGTTTGTGCAAAGCTGTCATCAAGGCAAAGGGTGGCTACTTTGAAGAATGTCAAATATAAAATATATTTAGATTTTTTTTAAACACTTTTGGTTCCTACATTATTCCATATGTGTCAAGACTTCTGCCGAAGTTGGGCCCCTCTCCTTGTTTGGGCGGCATTCGGCGGTCGACGTCACCGGCTTTCTAGTCACCACCGATCCATGTTTCGTTTTGTTTTGTCTTCATTGTACACACCTGGTTTTCTTTCCATTATCATGTTCCTTATTTAACCCTCTGGCTTCCCCTTTTGTTTTGTGGGTGAATGTTTTCGTCAAGGTGTTCCGTCTACGTGTTTTGGATTGTTCATGTTTATCCTTGTTGGATTATTGTTGATGTTGACTAAATATCGTGGCTTTACTCATACCTGTGTCCTGCGCCTGACTCCGCTTTCTTCCTGTCACGCCCTGGTCAAAGTATTTTGTGTTTATCTTTATGTATTTGGTCAGGCCAGGGTGTGGCATGGGGTTTTTGTAATTGTGGTGTGTTTGTCTTGGGGTTTTGGTGGTGGTATTGGGATTGTAGCTTAGTGGGTTGTCTAGCAAGGTCTATGGCTGTCTGGAGTGGTTCTCAATCAGAGGCAGGTGCTTATCGTTGTCTCTGATTGGGAACCATATTTAGGCAGCCATATTCTTTGAGTTTGTCGTGGGTGATTGTCCTTAGTGTCTTACTTGTACTCTCTGTTAGTTTGCACTAGATAGGCTGTTTTCGGTTTTCATTACGTTTATTGTTTTGTAGTGTTTAGTGTTTAGTCGTGTTTATGTTTTGTTTAATAAATATGGATCGCAATCGACACGCTGCAGTTTGGTCCGACTCTCCTTCATCACCACTAGAAAACCGTTACACTTCCATTCACCTGGAACATTGACAATATGTGATATTTCATAGTTTTGATGTCTTTTATTATTCTACAATGTAGAAAATAGTACAAATAAAGAAAAGTCCTTGAATGAGTAGGTGTGTCTGAACTTTTGACTGGTACTGTATTTAAATAAGGTATTTTTTTTCATTTGTTAATATATTTTCAAAAATGTCAACTTTTTTTTGCTTTGTTATTTTGGGGTATTGTGTGTAGATTGATGAAAAAATATATAATTTAATTTGTTTTGGAATAAGGCTGTAACGTAACAATGTGGAAACAGGGAAGGGGTCTGAATACTTTCCAAATGCACTGTATGTTTTTTTTATAGAGCCGAAAAGATTTTGAGAAGTGGTTTATCAATTTTGGATAGGTAGCTCTTTGTGTTGTTGTTTGTTTTGTGTGTTCCAATTTTCCCAGAAGTGGTGAGATTCTATGGATTCTTCAATTACATTGAGCTGATTTCTGATGTGCTGTTCCTTCTTTTTTCTTAGTGTCTGTGTGTGTATGTATGTATATATATATTTGTTGTTGCCCAATCATTTTTTGTTTGGTTTCTATACTACTCTCCTTACATCTAAAGCGTTTCTTAATAGTATGTGGTTTGTTCGGCTTTGATGCGTCATGATTGTGACTTGCTCTGTTCAATTAGGCTGTGATTTTGCTGTGATCTGATAGGGGTGTCAGTGGGCTGACTGAACAAATCAAATCAAATTTTATTTGTCACATACACATGGTTAGCAGATGTTAATGCGAGTGTAGCGAAATGCTTGTAAAGTGTAGCGAAACACTCTGAGAGACTGGGTTTCGGTCAGTAATAAAGTAGTCTACAGTAAGGCCTACTACTGCCAAGGGATGTTCTATAGGTGTACCTAGAGTAGGAGTCCCCTCAAAGCCTACCATGGACTATGTACATACCCAGCGTGTGACAGAGCTGCAGGAGTTGTGACCCATTTTTGTTGGTTGTTTTGTTGTAGTTGTGTCTAGGGGGGTGTATTTGGGAGGGAATGCTGTCACCTGCAGGTAGGTGTTCTCTGTGTGCTGAGAATGTTGGGTTCTTGTCCAGTTCTGGCATTTAGGTCACCACAGACTAGTACATGTCACTGGGCCTGGACATTTTTGCCCTCTCCCTCTAGGATGGAGAAGCTGTCATCATTCACGTGAGTATCTGATACATGCCTCTTAGGTCTCAGGATGGGGCTTGGGTGGGTGTAGGAGTGGGGGTTGTGCCTGTTGCTCTGCTCAAGGCCTGGGTCTATGTGTGATTGTCATGTTGGGGGCAAGAGGGGCACAGGGCTGATCTGGGGGGACCTATATGGTTTGTGGCCATGGTTAGTTTGGGAGGGTAACTGGTTGGGTTGGGGGGGTGGATGTGCCTGGTGGTACTGTGTTCTGGATGTCCTTGGTGGTGCTGTGTTCTGGATGTCCTTGGTGGTGCTGTGTTCTGGATGTCCTTGGTGGTGCTGTGTTCTAGATGTGCTTGGTGGTGCTGTGTTCTGGATGTCCTTGGTGGTGCTGTGTTCTAGATGTGCCTGGTGGTGCTGTGTTCTAGATATCCTTGGTGGTGCTGTGTTCTAGATCTGCCTGGTGGTGCTGTGTTCTGGATGTCCTTGGTGGTGCTGTGTTCTAGATGTGCCTGGCGGTGCTGTGGTCTGGATGTAGGTCCTCTAGGTGCAGGTCTGGGGGGTAACCATTGCGCCTGTGTGAGGTGCTGCGGTTGAAGGCCATGTCTTTTAGGGTTGTGGGTTGTGCTGGACCAGGTAGATGTTAGGTTTTGAGACACAGTCACAGGAAATGCTTATGTTTACCTGCTGTATGGTAGCAGGATGAACGTCTTTTCGTGGTAGCAGGGCGGGGAAGTAGAAGAACATGTTTCAATCACTCCTTGTGTGCTGTGGCAACCCCTTTCCTGCTGTGCTCTCACATAGTTTGTGCCTGTGTGAATGTGGCTGGGGGACCCTAGTTGGTCCTTAGATAGCAAGTTTAGGGCATGCTGGGTGCTTGGGCACCAGAGTTTAGCCACTGGGTGTTTTTTCTTCTATCTATTTCCCATTGGAGCCCTTAAGGACAATCTGTGGCTTTTGTGTGCCCTCAGTGGGTGTGAAAGGATTTTCACAGGTCTGCTAGGAGGGGGTAGGGTCTGCTGGGTTGGTGGTTCTTCATTTGTCTGTTCTACTGTTGTGTGGAGGGAGGCTGTGGTCAGGATCTGGGGTGGGCTGTTCAGCCGTGGTGTCGAGGCTGGCTGTCTTTCTATCTCTAGTGTGTAATTCTCTGATGCCTAATTAGGTGGCTGACTGTGATGAATGGCCCTTTGCCGTGCAGTTAAAACCCAATCTCCAGTCTGACCTTGTCATGCTTACTGATGGGGAGGCTCGGATGTACACGCCCCCCCACCCCCTCGTCCTCTGTACTGTACCCACCCCCTCCTGCGGAGACATCTGTTGCTTTAATGTGTGTGTCCCCTCACATTGTACCTTACTCAGTGTTTCCCCGACCTTTGGCTGACCTCTACCAGTACCACCACTCTACCATCACAAATAAAATATAGAAATATAAGATGTCCTTTTTAACTGTTTGCCGCCAGCCAGGGGTTGGTTCATGTTGGGGGTCATTGTGTCTGTGTCTGTCCTCTCACCTTGTCTGGTGGTTTTGTTGAAACAGCTGTGTCCCCATCCTGTGCACCTGTAGAGCACTAGGAACGGGCATGCCGCAGTGGACCGGACTGGCAGACTGCTGACAGCTCATGGTCAGGGCTACGGCAAGGCTGGCCAGCCCTCCAGCCACACCACTGACTCACTACTGGTACCTGTGTGTTTGTCTGTTGTGTCTGTCTAGGTTTCCGTGTGGCAATAGAAGTGTGATACTGGTGCATATGTCTGTGTGACAGTGTTTTTGTGTGTGGTTATGTTTCTGTTTTACATATGCACTTGCTTCCATTCAGCCAGAAGAGAATTAGTGAGGTCGAGCACTGATGTTGGGTGATTAGGGGCGGCAGGGTAGCCTAGTGGTTAGACTGTTGGACTAGTAACCGGAAGGTTGCAAGTTCAAATCCCCGAGCTGACAAGGTACAAATCTGTTGTTCTGCCTCTGAACAGGCAGTTAACCCACTGTTCCTAGGCCGTCATTGAAAATAAGAATTTGTTCTTAACTGACTTGCCTAGTTAAATAAAGGTAAAAAAAATAAAAAAAATTGGCCTGGCTTGCAGTCGGTGTTTCAATTAATCCCGAAGGTGTTTGATGGAGTTGAGGTCAGGGCTCTGTGCAGGCCAGTCAAGTGTTTCCACATTGATCTTGATAAACCATTTCTATATGGACCTCGCTTTATGCAAGGGGACATTGCTTTTCCCAAACTGTTGCCATTGTATGCTGTAAGACTTCCCTTCACTGGAACTAAGGGGCCTAGCCCGAACCATGAAAAACAGCCCCAGACCATTATTACAGTTTGGTGGAGGGCAGGTAGCGAAATCCAGGAGAACGGGCAGGTACCGTTCTCCTGGATTTGCCAGACCTAGATTTGTCCGTCAGACTGCCAGATGGTGGGGCGTGATTCATCACTCCAGATAACGCGTTTCCACTGCTCCAGAGTCCAATGGCAGCGAGCTTTACACCACTCCAGCTGACACTTGGCATTACACATGGTGATCTTAGGACTGTGTGCGGCTACTGTTAAATGTGCCTGGCTTTATAAATCATCCATATATATATATCTACAGAAATAAGACAGATCCTGCTTCTGTTGCCTGTTTAAGTGTTTGTTTAATAGCCTACTGATTCCGTGAACACCAAGCCTCACGCAATGACATGTCAAGTAAACAATTTCACAAATTCGTCTGTTTTTAATCTTTTCTTTAATTAAGGCTTTCCACTTTTCTTTCTCGTTAGAACAGCCTCTGGTATAATGTATGATTGATTTAGTGTTGTTTACTAAATTGTCCGAAAAAATAATATTTATAATAATAATAATAATGCTCCTTTTTCTTGATCTCATCTTATTGTTGTTATTATTATGATCATCTTTACAATAATAAGTCATGTCATTATCATTAGTAGTCTTAGTAAAGCAGCCTTGTATAACCACCATTGAGCTGTAGGCTTAAGAGAGCATCCTGTTTAGTCTTCGTACTGTGACTTACTGAGGCCGTTTTTAGTCTTCGCTGTAATAAAGGCTTGACAAAAAAAACTGTACAACAGACTCTCTGGTACACTTCTACTTTATTTAGTGTTGTTTACAATGTTACAAACGGTCAGAAAAATGATATTGTAGTCTAGCAGCACCTGTTTGGCACATAATATGCACACATCACTTGCTCTTTACCTTACCTCCTTAACTTATGTATTATCTCCAGGATTTTCTACAACTAGTAACATTGTATTCCACACGTCTAACTTCCCCTTTACCTCATGAGCAACCAGTTGCCTAAATATTCCCCCGTTTCGAGTTTGTCCCGTCCTCTGCATCTATTTTGCCGTTTAGGAGTTCAGAGTTTGTTATAACCAATTTATTGATGTAATTATATGCTATTCTATAGGTCAGGCACTATTGGTCACGTCCATGAGATGCATACATGTGTCACGTAAAGAGAGCAAGGATTGAGTGAATAGGGAATGTTTTTCTGAAACAAATGAGCGATTTCGGTAACAGAACCGTTTCAGTGAGAAATGGCGGTTTTGAAATTGATTGGTCGAAAGAACAGAAGACTCTTGATTTTATTTTGTCGGGGACGGGGCTAATGTAGCTACGTGTCTGTACAGCGTCAGCGATAGAGAGGCAAGTCTAACATACTCTCCTGTCTGGCTGTGTGTGTGGCAGGGTGTGTGTGTGTGGCACAGCACATGTGCATGTGTGGCAGCGTGTGTATGTGTGTGTGGCAGAGGAGAGGATGGGGGTGGAAGCCAGGAGCTGCCTGCACAAATTAGACTCCGGATGACAAGAGTGGGCTGACACACGCACACACCACACACACTCCGGCAGGAGGGCTGAGGCAGGGTAAGACACACACACAGAGGACGACCGTATCGGGCTCACACACACACATATGTAAAGTTGGTTATGTGTGTGTGTTGTAGCTGGGGTTTGTTCGCCTGGCCCTGCTCACCAAGCTGGAGTCTGTTCCAGAAGGCTGAGATGGAACTGGAGCCGTTTGGAAACCTGGACCAACCTGATCTATACCCTGAATACTAGCATACTGTATACCCTGGGAGGAGAGGTACACACACCACCTACACCGAGTGTACAAAACATTAAGAACACCTTCCTGATATTGAGTTACACCCCTTTTTGCCCTCAGAACAGCCTCAATTCGTCAGCCATGGACCGTACAAGGTGTTGAAAGCGTTCCACAGTTGTGTCAAGTTGGCTGGATGTCCTTTGGGTGGTGGACCATTGTTGATACACATGGGAAACAAGCATTTCGCTACACCCGCAATAACATCTGCTAAATATGTGTATGTGACCAATAAAATGTGATTTGGATTCACCAGGTCAGGCTATGTCATAAAAGAGAATAATGTTCATGATGTTGTGTACACTCAGTGTATACTTCAAATACTAACCAAACGCCCTGACACAGATCAAACCATTGAAATACCCTGCTAACAACCAAAGACAACACTTCACTTCAGTGCCACTGGTGTTGTTGTTTTCCCCGTTTAACTCTGCTTGAACAGCTCTCTGATGCAGTGCCATTGCTTTAGTCTTTACAGCCCTAGAGGTTACTGTAGTGGAGGCAATCGCTATTGAGTCATGGCCGTGGACACACACACACACACACAGAGAACCGAGGTGAACATGTGAAGCTACACCAAACAGCAGTCCAAGGGGAGAGCAGATTGAATTTCCATTCCTCAATATGAAATGCTTTGGGCTGCCGTAGGTGCCTCCAGATGCTGGCAACTACTTCCTGCCTGGCATCAAAGATTCAGATCTGAAGGTCTGCTGCCCCCATTCAATATCTATTATCCATGATCTCACTCTTAGAAGGAACCTTAGTGGGCACCAAGCCTCTCCTCTCAAACAACCAGGATATACTGTGGAAAAAAACAGAATCGGCTGATAATCTGTTGACAAAATGAGAGGGAATTTTTTTATTTTTAAGGTTATTATTTTCAAGATCCTCATCCACCAGTCATAGGTTGTGGATAAATGATCGCATGTGTCTTTAACTTGTCAGGATGAATCCAGGTTTACCCCTGACCCTTTGTACTGGAGAACATGGCTGTTCTCTCTGTGATGTCACTGCAGAGCTGTAGAGAGAGGAGTCATGGGGGTTTTCAGGGCTGCTGCTGATTACCAGAGAATCTGTACACAGAGAGACAGACAGAGAGAGGATGCTCTGTAGCCACCTGAATGTGTGTCTGATATCAGAGTCATAGATCAAAGACTCTTGAGTTCGGGCACATGTCTGACTGCTCACCTCTGGGTAGGGCCTTCCTTCCTCAGGGGAGAGGAGAGAGGGTGAGAGGAAGAGAGAGAGTGTTGGATAGGTAGATAGAGGGAGAGAGAAGGCTTCCTGCTTTGCAGCAAGCATTTCGCAATGCCATCTGTACGTTTCATCTGTGGGTGTATGTGAACGACGCGTGCAACCTCTCCCTCCTCTCTCTCTCTCAGGCTCCATGGTTCCGTTCTCGATGCGGGCGCTGCATGCAGAGCTGCCTCAGTACCTGGGGAAACCACAGCAGTCTCTGGACAGACGACACAGCATGAGGACTGTCTGTCAGACAGCACACACATGTGAGCACACACATCTATGTCTTCCTATACTTGTGAGGACATTTTGGGGACCAACAATAGATTCCCATTCAAAATCCTAACCTCTAACTTCTAACTCTAAAATAGGCTTTTATAAGTGAGTACTGACAAAATGTCAACACTTCTCTGAATTTTAGTTGGCTATTCTTGTGAGGACTTCTGGCATTAACAATTATAGTAAAATGTGTACACATACACACATACATACACACACCAACTTTCTATTGTGTCCTCCATCACTTTTTTCTTCCAATTAAGGCAGTGATGCGTTAATGACTACCTTGCTATGTGTGTCCCCTGTAGAGCAGGGCTTGTCTGGGGACAGCTGTATGATCTACCTCACCCAGCAGGACAGACAAGGTACAGTACAGGCATATCAGACACCGTGTTATTCACATCACTCATTCCTTTCCCTCTAGCTTTTAACAAGGTCACAAAACAACCATTAAGGTTTAAAAACCTATGCAACGAAGTTTGGTGGTAAAGCCACTCATTTACTGTCAAGCCCGTTTGTCAAAATAATGTATTTTTTAGGAACTTATTCATAAACAAGGTTAGAAGATTGAGAAAAGAAATCAATATATAAAACCTTGGTTACGTTGATCAACACTTCAATAATTGGATAAACAGATGACTGAGCTCAGGCTCTGTTTACTAGTCTCCTCTTGATCTGATAGTTACAGCACTCTCCCTCTCACTGTCTATGTATGTCTGTGTCTATCTGTCTCCCTCTCACTGTCTGTATATATGTCTGTGTCTATCTGTCTCCCTCCACTGTCTGTGTCTATCTGTCTCCTTCTCACTGTCTGTATGTATGTCTGTGTCTATCTGTCTCCCACTCACTGTCTGTCTGTCTGTGTCTATCTGTCTCCCTCTCACTGTCTGTCTGTCTGTGTCTATCTGTCTCCCACTCACTGTCTGTCTGTCTGTGTCTATCTGTCTCCCTCTCACTGTCTGTCTGTCTGTGTCTATCTGTCTCCCTCTCACTGTCTGTCTGTCTGTGTCTATCTGTCTCCCTCTCACTGTCTATGTCTGTCTGTGTCTATCTGTCTCCCTCTCACTGTGTATGTCTGTCTGTGTCTATCTGTCTCCCTCTCACTGTCTGTCTATCTGTCTCCCTATCACTGTCTGTCTGTCTGTGTCTATCTGTCTCCCTCTCACTGTCTGTCTGTCTGTCTGTCTGTCTGTCTGTCTGTCTGTCTGTCTGTCTGTCTCTGTCTGTCTGTCTGTCTGTCTGTCTGTCTGTCTTTATCTGTCTCCCTCTCACTCTGTATGTCTGTCTGTGTATATCTGTCTCCCTCTCACTGTCTGTCTGTCTGTGTCTATCTGTCTCCCTCTCACTGTCTGTCTGTCTGTGTCTATCTGTCTCCCTCTCACTGTCTGTCTGTCTGTGTCTATCTGTCTCCCTCTCACTGTCTGTATGTCTGTCAGTGTCTCTGTCTCTCTCTCTCTCTCTCTCTCTCCCACTGTCTGTCTGTCTCTCTCTCTCCCACTGTCTGTCTGTCTGTCTGTGTCTATCTGTCTCCCTCTCACTGTCTGTATGTCTGTCTGTGTATATCTGTCTCCCTCTCACTGTCTGTCTGTCTGTGTCTATCTGTCTCCCTCTCACTGTCTGTCTGTCTGTGTCTATCTGTCTCCCTCTCACTGTCTGTCTGTCTGTGTCTATCTGTCTCCCTCTCACTGTCTGTATGTCTGTCAGTGTCTCTGTCTCTCTCTCTCTCTCTCTCTCTCTCCCACTGTCTGTCTGTCTCTCTCTCTCCCACTGTCTGTCTGTCTGTCTGTGTCTATCTGTCTCCCTCTCACTGTCTGTCTGTCTGTGTCTATCTGTCTCCCTCTCACTGTCTGTCTGTCTGTCTGTCTGTCTGTCTGTCTGTCTGTCTGTCTGTCTGTCTGTCTGTCTGTCTGTCTGTCTGTCTGTCTGTCTGTCTGTCTGTCTGTCTGTGTCTATCTGTCTCCCTCTCACTGTCTGTCTGTCTGTCTGCCTGTGTATATCTGTCTCCCTCTCACTGTCTGTCTGCCTGTGTCTATCTGTCTCCCTCTCACTGTCTGTCTGTCTGTGTCTATCTGTCTCCCTCTCACTGTCTGTATGTCTGTCAGTGTCTCTGTCTCTCTCTCTCTCTCTCTCTCTCTCTCCCTCTCCCCCACTCTCCCTCTCTCACTGTCTCAACACAGACTTGGAGCATCGCAATAGATCCCCATTGAGTGATTATCTTAGTCAACAGAACACACACAGGTTCTCTATACACATACTGGACACACCAAGCACAATCAGGCCCATTCACACATGAATACACACCCATTGCAGATGAGTGCAAATAAGCCCAGTGACAGCCTATACAATTAGCCTGAGGAGAGACAGTGTGAGAGAGAGAGAGGGTGTCGCAGTGCCTTCTCTCCCTCTATAATTCCTTCTCTCGGGTAATGAATTGATGGGTTGGAAGGTGATAGGAATACTAGTTTGATGAGGGGAGGGGTAGTTGGATATAGAGAGAGGAGAGAAAAGGGAGGGGTGCTATATTTGTACTCCCATGCATTTGGGGTGTGTTATGGTCAACGGTATTTTTGTAAGGCGGAATATCGAATGAATGAATGAATTGTCCCGAAAGCTACCTGCGTAAATGAGTCAGAAATGACTGAAATTAAACCAATTTGTCCTCTTGTGTGTTGCAGAATCTCTTCAGCTGTGCAGGTCTCGTCTGAGTCGGGTCATATACTCCATGGCTAACTGTCTGCTCATGATGAAGGTGTGTGTGGTGTGTGTGCATGCACAGGTGTGTGTGAGGGGGAGGGACTAACACTAAGGAGAGCTGCACAGAGCTACCATAGTCCCCTGTGTGTATGTACAGTGGGGCAAAAAAGTATTTAGTCAGCCACCAATTGTGCAAGTTCTCCCACTTAAAAAGATGAGAGAGGCCTGTAATTTTCATCATAGGTACACTTCAAGTATGACAGACAAAATGAGAAGAAAAAACATCCAGAAAATCACATTGTAGGAATTTTAATGAATTTATTTGCAAATTATGGTGGAAAATAAGTATTTGGTCACCTACAAACAAGCAAGATTTCTGGCTCTCACAGACCTGTAACTTCTTCTTTAAGAGGCTCCTCTGTCCTCCACTCGTTACCTGTATTAAGGCACCTGTTTGAACTTGTTATCAGTATAAAAGACACCTGTCCACAACCTCAAACAGTCACACTCCAAACTACACTATGGCCAAGGCCAAAGAGCTATCAAAGGACACCAAAAACAAAATTGTAGACCTGCACCAGGCTGGGAAGACTGAATCTGCAATATGTAAGCAGCTTGGTTTGAAGAAATCAACTGTGGGAGCAATTATTAGGAAATGGAAGACATACAAGACCACTGATAATCTCCCTCGATCTGGGGCTCCACGCAAGATCTCACTTCGTGGGGTCAAAATGATCACAAGAATGGTGAGCAAAAATCCCAGAACCACACAGGGGGACCTAGTGAATGACCTGCAGAGAGCTGGGACCAAAGTAACAAAGCCTACCATCAGCAAGGGCATTGAAGATGAAAAGTGGCTGGGTCTTTCAGCATGACAATGATCCCAAACACACCGCCCGGGCAACGAAGGAGTGGCTTCGTAAGAAGCATTTCAAGGTCCTGGATTGGCCTAGCCAGTCTCCAGATCTCAACCCCATAGAAAATCTTTGGAGGGAGTTGAAAGTCCCAGCAACAGCCCCAAAACATCACTGCTCTAGAGGAGATCTGCATGCAGGAATGGGCCAAAATGTACCTCTGTCATTGCTAACAAAGGGTATATAACAAAGTATTGAGATAAACTTTTGTTATTGACCAAATACTTATTTTCCACCATAATTTGCAAATAAATTCATTAAAAATCCTACAATGTGATTTTCTGGATTTTTTTCCCTCATTTTGTCTGTCATAGTTGAAGTGTACCTATGATGAAAATTACAGGCCTCTCTCATCTTTTTAAGTGGGAGAACTTGCACAATTGGTGGCTGACTAAATACTTGTTTGCCCCACTGTCCATGCTTTAACACACATTCATCGACATAGTTAGACACATTCTTACATGCCCACAGTCACAGATTCACACACATGCCTGTCCAGGGCTGTCAGGAAGCTAGTGGAGCAATTAGAAGAATGGATGACGACCAGCGAGAGACACGGACACACACAATGGCTAATAAGGGTTATTAGGTTTTAGCAGCGTTGTTTTGGTGCAGTGAGTGGGTGTGTTTGGAGATGTCTTGTCAGGTACGTGTGTGTGGATCAGTTCTCTTCATTCTACCTTCCCCTCAGTCCTGCTCTCTGTCTAGACACATGCGGACAGTGGAATAGCCAGGCTGATGCTAGCTAGAGCACGTCCTGCTCTCTGACTAGACACATGTGGACAGTGGAATAGCCAGGCTGATGCTAGCTAGAGCATGTCCTGTTCTCTGACTAGACACATGTGGACAGTGGAATAGCCAGGCTGATGCTAGCTAGAGCATGTCCTGTTCTCTGACTAGACACATGTGGACAGTGGAATAGCCAGGCAGATGCTAGCTAGAGCATGTCCTGTTCTCTGACTAGACACATGTGGACAGTGGAATAGCCAGGCTGATGCTAGCTAGAGCATGTCCTGCTCTCTGACTAGACACATGTGGACAGTGGAATAGCCAGGCTGATGCTAGCTAGAGCATGTCCTGCTCTCTGTCTAGACACATGTGGACAGTGGAATAGCCAGGCTGATGCTAGCTAGAGCATGTCCTGTTCTCTGACTAGACACATGTGGACAGTGGAATAGCCAGGCTGATGCTAGCTAGAGCACGTCCTGTTCTCTGACTAGACACATGTGGACAGTGGAATAGCCAGGCTGATGCTAGCTAGAGCACGTCCTGTTCTCTGACTAGACACATGTGGACAGTGGAATAGCCAGGCTGATGCTAGCTAGAGCACGTCCTGTTCTCTGACTAGACACATGTGGACAGTGGAATAGCCAGGCTGATGCTAGCTAGAGCACGTCCTGCTCTCTGACTAGACACATGTGGACAGTGGAATAGCCAGGCTGATGCTAGCTAGAGCACGTCCTGCTCTCTGACTAGACACATGTGGACAGTGGAATAGCCAGGCTGATGCTAGCTAGAGCATGTCCTGCTCCAAGCCACTGTGTATCTGTCCTGCCAGTTGAGAACACCTTCAGTAGTATCATCACCCTCAGAGTCCAATGAAGAAACGGTGAAACACTAAACTATCATGCAACAAAACCACCATTCTGCTTGATGATCTGACTACCATGGACTGGAGTTTTACAGTAATTGATAGAGGCAGAACACTACCCGTCGAGGACCACACCGTGTCCGCAGGCACAGGAGACATGATCATTTTGACAGGTTCTGTATCATCCTTTGATGAAGACTGCATTCATCACGTTTAATTGACTTCTATACTTTATACAGCACTAGAGAATCCTGTCTAATGATGTTGCTTGTTAGTGATTGTTGTGTGTAAGTGTTGTTTGTGTTGGTCTGTAGATGTATGATGGCAGACCACAGGCTTCCTAGAAGTATCCCATAGGATCACCCTGGCTGGATTCTTTGTTAGTGAGAGAAATAAGGAGAGTGTGTTCTGTCCGGGGGGACAATTGAAAGAGCCACAGTGCCATCAGCTGGTGATATTTATGTACACACAGACACCCACTGCACCAACTCACCACCCGACCTCTCTCCTATCCCCAGCTACATAGCAACAGTGTTCAGCAGTTCAGTCAGCATGTGAGCGATAAGGTGTGGTAAAGAACAGCCATGGCAGGGGCACACTGTGACCAGGGACACCTTGCCCTGCTAATGGTCAATACACCTGATTTTATCCCCCCCCTCTCTCTTGTCCTTCTCTCTCCCCCATCTCTCTCTGTCTTTCTCACTCTCTCCTCCCTCTCTCAATTCAATTCAATTCAATTCAAGGGCTTTATTGGCATGGGAAACATGTGTTAACATTGCCAAAGCAAGTGAGGTAGACAACATACAAAGTGAATATATAAAGTGAAAAACAACAAAAATTAACAGTAAACATTACACATACAGAAGTTTCAAAACAGTAAAGACATTACAAATGTCATATTATATATATATACAGTGTTTTAACAATGTACAAATGGTTAAAGGACACAAGATAAAATAAATAAGCATAAATATGGGTGTATTTACAATGGTGTTTGTTCTTCACTGGTTGCCCTTTTCTCGTGGCAACAGGTCACAAATCTTGCTGCTGTGATGGCACACTGGAATTTCACCCAGTTCTCTCTCTCTCTCCCCCATCTCTCTGTCTTTCTCACTCTCTCCTCCCTCTCTCTCTCTCTTGTCCTTCTCTCTCCCCAATCTATCTCTGTCTTTCTCACTCTCTCTCTCCCCTCTCCCTCTCCCCCTCTCTCTCTCGTCTTTCTCCCCCCTCTTGTCTTTCTCTCTCCAGGACTATGTTCTAGCTGTAGAGACATATCACTCTGTCATCCAGTAGGAGCCCCAGCAGAGAGTGCAGCTGCTGAGTGGGATAGGACTCATATTCCTGCAGGTGAACACGCCTCTCTTTCAACTACAACTACTTTTCCTCAACATAATGCCAGTGTGTTTTTGGTTCCTCAACATAATGCCAGTGTGTTTTTGGTTCCTCAACATAATGCCAATGTGTTTTTGGTTCCTCAACATAATGCCAGTGTGTTTTTGGTTCCTCAACATAATGCCAGTGTGTTTTTGGTTCCTCAACATAATGCCAGTGTGTTTTTGGTTCCTCAACATAATGCCAGTGTGTTTTTGGTTCCTCAACATAATGCCAGTGTGTTTTTGGTTCCTCAACATAATGCCAGTGTGTTTTTGGTTCCTCATCATAATGCAAGTGTGTTTTTGGTTCCTCAACATAATGCCAGTGTGTTTTTGGTTCCTCATCATAATGCCAGTGTGTTTTTGGTTCCTCAACATAATGCCAGTGTGTTTTTGGTTCCTCAACAGAATGCCAGTGTGTTTTTGGTTCCTCATCATAATGCCAATGTGTTTTTGGTTCCTCAACATAATGCCAATGTGTTTTTGGTTCCTCAACATAATGCCAATGTGTTTTTGGTTCCTCATCATAATGCCAGTGTGTTTTTGGTTCCTCAACATAATGCCAGTGTGTTTTTGGTTCCTCAACAGAATGCCAGTGTGTTTTTGGTTCCTCATCATAATGCCAATGTGTTTTGGTTCCTCAACATAATGCCAATGTGTTTTTGGTTCCTCAACATAATGCCAATGTGTTTTTGGTTCCTCAACATAATGCCAGTGTGTTTTTGGTTCCTCAACATAATGCCAATGTGTTTTTGGTTCCTCAACATAATGCCAATGTGTTTTTGGTTCCTCAACATAATGCCAGTGTGTTTTTGGTTCCTCAACATAATGCCAATGTGTTTTTGGTTCCTCATCATAATGCCAGTGTGTTTTTGGTTCCTCAACATAATGCCAGTGTGTTTTTGGTTCCTCATCATAATGCCAGTGTGTTTTTGGTTCCTCAACATAATGCCAATGTGTTTTTGGTTCCTCATCATAATGCCGATGTGTTTTTGGTTCCTCAACATAATGCCAATGTGTTTTTGGTTCCTCAACATAATGCCAATGTGTTTTTGGTTCCTCAACATAATGCCGATGTGTTTTTGGTTCCTCAACATAATGCCAATGTGTTTTTGGTTCCTCAACATAATGCCAGTGTGTTTTTGTTTGAATGATTATTTTGGACCAGATTGGAGACATGAAAACAGCAGTATTTCCTAGATGTTGAGAAAGCCTCTCTGGAGAAGGGAACTGGACCTAATGACACGTGTGTTGATGAACAGGTACGAATGAGTGGAAATAATTACTTCTGAGATGAATTTATCTGTATTTCTGTCAGACTTCTCTCACAATTCTAGTATGTGAGTTGGAACAGGGGGTCACACTTGTGTATTTGCCACTTTGTGATGCTTTGTTAGGAGACACAACAGTGCCATTCACACTGTGTTGATTGACATTTCTGTTAATTCCTGTCACATGGCCGATTGCCACATCTTCACCCAGAATCACTGAAGTAACCCAGCTGACTTGTGTGTGGGTTTCAGGTCCTTCGTCTACCTCAGTCAGAACAACTACTCAGAGGCACTCTCCCCCTTCACAGAGGTCCTGAAGATCGACCCCAAAAACCCTGTGGTAGGCGATCACGCAATCTACAACAGTTTATGACAGCTATAATTGATTAACTTACTCATACATTTTCTAGGATACATCAGAAGTTGTACATTCTTTGAGACTGTAAATGAATGCACTCTATTTTGAAACCGATCTCTCCCCTTGGCTGTATGGCATATCCCTCTCTCCTCAGGCAAGAAAACAGCATCCCTCTCTTCTCCTAAGGCAATAACCATGTCTTATCCCCTCTCTCCCTAGACAAATAACATCTGTCTTATCTCTCCTCTCTGCAGGGCCCTTCTCCCTCAGGCAAATGACTCTTTACTCTCCCCTCTCTACGTGCAATTAACTCATTTCTGCATTCTCCCCTCTCTATGCAGACATACAGTGGGGCAAAAAAGTATTTAGTCAGCCACCAATTGTGCAAGTTCTCCCACTTAAAAAGATGAGAGAGGCCTGTAATTTTCATCATAGGTACACTTCAACTATGACAGACAAAATGAGAGAAAAAAAATCCAGAAAATCACATTGAAGGATTTTCTATGAATTTATTTGCAAATGATGGTGGAAAATAAGTATTGAACTTGCACAATTGGTGACTGACTAAATACTTTTTTGCCCCACTGTACAATGCCCTTCTCCCTCTTTCAGTAGAGTAATACCACTTCTGCCACCTTTCTCTTCCTGCAGGTCGTTAACTTCCCTCTCTCCTATAGGTGAATAACAACGTGGCGGTGTGCCTGTTGTACCTGGGCTGTCTGAAGGAGTCCCTGAGCCAGCTGTAGGGCCTGGTGCAGCAGGACTCTGTCCTGTACCTCCTCTTCAACCTGACCACCATGTACGAGCTGGAGTCGTCCCGCTCCACCCAGAAGAAACAGGCCCTGCTGGAGTCGTCCCGCTCCACCCAGATGAAACAGGCCCTGCTGGAGTCAGTGGCCTGCCGAGAGGGAGACTGCTTCAACACACAGTGCCTCAAACTGGTTTAGAGGGAACCAGGGAGGTATGGGACCCCTGTAGGTCACTATTAAGATTGGAACAAAACAATTGCCAGCACAGGGGCCCATCAGGAGGATAGTCCTAGTCTTGAGTTTCATAAGACTCCACTAAACAACATAGCCATTACCCTGCCTGTACTCCAGAGCAGGAACACAAACTGTCCCTTCATTTCAGGCAAATCCACTTGCCACATTATAGTAGTAGATGCAAATGAAATGATTGTGTGCCTCTGATAGGATATGTATGTGAATATATACAGAAGTGGGGGCTGCTGAGGGGAGGACGGCTCATAATAATGTCTGGAATGGAGTCAATGGAAAGGCATCATCCACATGGAAACCACGTCATTGATGTGTTTGATACCATTCCATTGAACTCATTCCAGACATTATTATGAGCCGTCCTCCCCTCAGCAGCCCCCACTGACATACAGTACAAGGTTTTTAGACGAGGGAGGTGTTTCACATTCCTGTGTGATTAAGACCGGAGTACATCATCAACCTGAAATCATGTTACTTCCCCCCAGATCTGTGACTTCATCCTGTAAAATCAACCACGGCTCTTCTGTACCTTTTCAATTGAGTGTGACTTGGCTCAGGATACACCCCTCTCCACAAAACAAAAGTAAAATAGATATGTAATCATTTAAAACTGTACATATTATATGTAGGGAAAATGTATAACTTGTAAAAATGATTATTGTATAAAATGATTTTATGTATTTAATTGAATTATTCTAATGAACTCTGTATCACTGTTTGTTTACATGTTTAAATGACTATTGTTTATCCAAATAAACTGACCATCGTGCAAAAATAAAATAAGTGCATCATGTGGAGAAATGACAAACAACAAATTGCAGGAATCTGGAAATACAATTGAAATGTGGTACATAGACACTGTTGGTGAAACGTGACAGACTAGCTAATGAGATGTTCATTAATAGACAATCAACTGAATGATTGAAAATAGAACTGCAACTACTTATCCGTACATGAAGTTCTATACATCGGCCTTTAATCAATCAACACTTGTGAGTCCTCTACTACTGACGTCAGTAGTGATTTGATTCCTAAATACAAGAGCTTTTTGGTATTTCTGCTTAGTAGAGTTCATCTTGATTCTCACTCATGTATAGTAAACAAACATATAAAACGCAACATTTAAAGTGTTGGTCCCATGTTTCATGAGCTGAAATAAAAGATGATTTTGTAAATATATATTTTCTGGAAACCGTTACATCTCACTGTTATTTAATTATTAGAGATATACAGATGTATATTGCGCCCACCATGCGTCATGTCTGCAACGGTCCTGTGAGGTGAAATGTGTATATTTTGGGATGTGAGCACTGTGTTTGACCTGATGAAGATCCGTTTCGGATCGAAATGTCAACAAAGCAGTGAATTGGGAGCTTTAACAGTGTGCGGGTCTTCTTGTTCTACACTAGTATTGTTTATTAGCCCAGTATCTATGTTTTTAAGGATGTGCGGATGACCACAAATTTTTCTGAAGTAAAAGATCCCAGAAATGCTCCATACACACAAAAAGCTTATTTCTCTCACATTTTGTGCACCAATTTGTTTACATCCCTGTTAGTGAGCATTTCTCCTTTGCCAAGATTATCCATATCAAGAAGATAATTAAACAGCATGATCATTACACAGGTGCCCTTTGTGCTGGGGACAATAAAAGGCCACTCTAAAATGTGCCGTTTTTTTTCACACAACACAATGCCACAGATGTCTCAAATTTTAAGGGAGTGTGCAATTAGCATGCTGACTGCAGGAATGTCCACCAGAGCTGTTTCCAGATAATTTCATGTTTATTTCTCTACCATAAACTGCCTCCAACGCTGTTTTAGAGAATTTGGCAGTACGTCTAACCGGCCTCACAACCGCAGACCACGTGTAACCATGCCAGCCCAGGATCTCCATATCTGGCTTCTTCACCTGCGGGATCGTCTGAGACCAGCCACCAGGACAGCTGATGAAATGGAGTATTTCTGTCTGTTATTATGCCCTTTTGTGGGGATAAAACTCATTCTGATTAGCTTGGCCTGGCTCCCCAGTAGGTGGGCCGGGCTCCCAAGTGGGTGGGCCTATGGTTGCGCCCCTGTCCAGTCATGTAAAATCCTTAGATTAGGGCCTAATGAATTTATTTAAATTGACTGATTTCCTTATATGAACTGTGCCCATTTTTTTCTAGGACAGAAAATAAGATAATAGATTCATGCAGTGCTTTCAATATAATGGAGATATTTTCACCTCTACCCTTGTCTGAGGTGGAATATGAATCCACAACCTTCTGGCTACTTTGCCATGTAGGCTAATGCTTACAAAATGAAGAACAGATTATGAAACTGCGTATCTGAAGGCTCTGGTCTGTCTAGGGGTGAGGGGAAGCGGTAGGTATGTAATCTGCTATCCACTTTGTTTCATTATATTGGGTATAGGGGAGGGTCACTTGTTGTTTTTTCAAGCGTTCAGGGAGGGTCAGGTAAAACTATATTTTACTGAAGGAAGGGCCATCCTTTTTCAGTTCAGAGAGGTCCGATTTCCTCCAGGTATCCCTCATTATAAATAACGTACAAAATATGAATTGTAATGTGAGCCGACTAAAATTATTATTTTTTCACTCTATGCTATACCTTGTCCTCATAGTTGGGTAGTTTATCCTCGTGGATAATGATGATGTCGGAGTATCTCGTACCGCATTACTTTACAGATCTTTTCCAGCGCAGGGTCTGTCTCATAAATATCAGCATCTAACTGAAGACAAAGACAGTACTGAATCAACCAGTCACTCTAGTCTCGCGAGGTCAGATCATCCTTCCAAACGTGAGTTGAGTCTGGGCGACTCAAGACACTACTGTTTCATGCAATCTAATTTAGGTAGCTACAGTCACATTTATTTGTATATGATAGTGAATAACAAATTACCTAGCTAGCTAAACGTTGACACATTTTTCTTGATAGCTGAAGCTTTTCTAGCAAACAGCTAAAGTTGTTATCAAGTTGCTCTTCATATAGCCTAGGTCTATAGCTTATATTATAAACTGGGTGGTTCGAGCCCTGAATTCTGATTGGCTGAAAGCCATGGTATATCAGACTGTATACCACGGGTATGACAAAACATTTTGTTTTACTGCTCTAATTATGTTGGTAACCAGTTTATAATAGCAATAATGCACCTCAGGGGTTTGTGATATGTGGCCAATATACCACGTCTAAGGGCTGTGTCCAGGCACTCTTTGTTGCGTCATAATAAGAACAGCCCTTAGCCGTGGTATATTGGCCATATACCACACCTCCTCGGGCCTTGCTTAAGTATGTACTATGGATCATTTGATTGACTGGCTGTTTTCAGGTTGTTCCTTACTCGCTAGCTTGCTATTAGCTACAGCTAACTACCTTCCAGTAGAAACCGCAAGCTTTTCTAACTCCTCCAAAGACACAGGTTTGTTTGGGTTTAGTTTATGCGGCATCCTCTGATCTTTGTCAGAATCGTCCATGAACCAAGCCTCAATCAACGCCATAGCACGGAATACATTTTCAATAAAATAGAGATAGATGTCTTGCTAGTAACATAAGAAAACGCATGTGATAAAAACACAAATGAAGACATCACTTTGATATGGTAATGAGGAAACCTTCAAAATAAAAGGCCGCATTTTAACACTTTTCACTGTCAATAAAGCATTAAAAATGTGTTTTCAGTAGGCTAGAGCAGTGATTGAGGAGGGACAACCTGAGGGGTACTTGAACCAGCAACCCTTGACATTGTTGGCAAAGATTCCTACTTTCAACTCACTTCATCAAGACATGGAAAAAAAGGTGGGACTGGGAACACTCGTATTGTCCATCCCACTGAATATCCTAATTGAAATAAATCAGTAGGCAACCATAATAGGTTGAATTCACTGTGTTTGATGAACCCAATTCATGGGTTTGATGATGTTTTGTTGTGGAGTTTAGTTGTAATAACTAATTTGTTGGCAATCAGTGTCTTAGAAAAAACATTACTTACTGTAATGGGTAACTGGTAAAATACACACTGCACTGTAGCCTAGTGTAGCGTGCCAGCCAGCTATGGGTGCATGCCTGTTTGTAGCTTCATTGTACTATCCACAACTCACCACAAGGTGGCAGTCAAGTAGGTGGTGAGACAGACACCATTGCTGTGTTAATTGTTTGTCATTGAGATGCTAAAACTTGAGTCAGGATCATGTGATCCAGTGTTTTCTCATATCAGTGACAACTGACTGGGTATTTAGCTGTAGCATAAATCACATTGATTGAAAAATACTCTTCGTATAGATGCTTCTTGAAGATCCAACACAGGAAAAATGGACTACTGGAATATGACAAACCCAACTAACAGAATCGTTGTCCACCTGTGTCACCAAATTGTTGTTCTGGAGCAGACATAGACCCTCGCTGCCAGGTTCATTGCGTGTGCATAAGGGTCTTGACACATTCAGCAGGCCCAACCCCGCGGCCCACATCCCAGAGGAACCAGAGAGAGGGCTGAGGTGATGTCTGGGCAAAAAAACAGGAAGTGACTTGGTGTTGCTAAGGGTGACAGGCAGCAGTGTTTTGGTCATGGTATTGTTGGATGGGCCCTTATAAATGTCTTCTGTTGCTATGCTAAAGGTTGGAGCTTCCTAGGAGAGAGAGATAGAGTGGGGTTGACGTACAGTACATGTGTTTCATTCAATAATAAAATAATATATGCCATTTAGCAGATGCTTTTATCAAAAGTGACTTACAGTCATGCGTGCATATATTCTATATATGGGTGGTCCCAGGAAGCAAACCCACAACCCTGGCAGTACAAGCACCATGTTTTACCAACTGGGCTACAAAGGACCAGTAAGCTTCATTCAGTCAGTTAAAGGTGGCTTAAACCACAAATAGTGCAAATGCTGTAGTATCTGTGTGCTTGTCCTGAAGGACACCAACTATAAGGATGAAAAGCTTTTTGGTCAAAAAGAACCATAATTGCATCATTATGTGAACTCTATTGGTGGGATATTTTGGTCTTGTATTCTCTCAGTGGGATTTTTATTCACACTGATTATCTGATTATCTGAGACATGTTAGTGTGAGAAATGAGGGCTACTTCACACATAACTGTGAATCATATTAACCACAGTGCTGATTCTGTCAAATAAGACCAAATGTTTTGTCATTTAGCAGACGCTCTTATCTAAAGCGACTTAAAGGAGCCATTAGGGTTAAGTTCCTTGCTCAATGGCACATCGGCATATTTTTTACCTAGTCGGCTGGGGGATTCAAACCGGCAACTTTTCAGTTACTGGCCCAATGCTCTTAACCGCCAGGCGTACTGCCACCTGACCACCATCCCAGGTTATACATACAGACTTAAAGAATAACAAACTTTCCTTCTACTGGACATGACCACATGACCTCATCTGGGTGTGGAAATTATGACATTCAATCAAAAATATACTTGTGATGACCTCAGCTTGGATAGATCTTCATCCACGATATCACATGTTCTTATGGGATGACATGATGTACAGAAAGGAAAGAAGCTGTCAAACAACTGCTTTGTGTTTCACAATGATGATCCCATTTGGAGTGGCACAGGACAACACAGAGGCATTGTGCAGAGACTACAGAGTGTATTAACCCTTGGATGATCTGTCTTTTCAGGTATCAAGAGTTGCAGTGAAGTTAATGTCAAAAATAGCATTGGCCAAGACCAGGTAAGAGCACCATGTTGCCACGTGAGTGTATCTCAACAAGATAATCACCATTCTGTTTGTTTCTGTGTGTGGTGTGTTTGTTCTTTCATTGGGCAAAACATTACGTCAGCACACCACACCCACACAAGTGACATACATGTATATGTGAATAGAAGTGTTTGAGGCGACTCAGTGACCTAACACGACTCAGGAAAAAGCAGAGGAGTGGATGGCTATTCCTGTGAAATAAGAGTTTCTGTTCTGTTCTGTTTTTTTCTGTTTTTGTTTGTACTTAGTGATTTGATGACATAGAGAAATGGATATTCCTCATTGTTGTGTCCTTATTTGGCTCTTTGTCTTTCACCCGTGGCAGTCCCTTTCACATGTTCCAACAGCAGTAGAACACCCACTATGACCTCACAGCAACTCCAACCATACCCATCGACACTGTAAACAATATACTATACTACACATTTAGCTCAGCAAGCTCATTTAGTTTGCTTTTATGTGAGTGGGCCCTGTGGTAAGCTGTTTAACTGCCAAAGTCCTGAAGAGCCTGGCAGCCCTAGCTAGCTCAGAAAATGGTAGTGACTTGGACTGCCAATGGGTTGGGGTGGTTTGGGGGGGCTGGCTGTGCTGGACGTTCCCAGCATGGGAGAGAGAGAAGTGGCATAGCTCAGCTGTCAGGAGTGGAGAGGGGAGCGAGGGACCCAGCCAGGCAGCCAGCCTCCAAACCAAACGGCTTCAGCTGCTAACAGCTCCTAGTGACTGCAGCATAGTAGTTAAATATAGACCCATGCTTTAGCCTCCGTCTCCACACTGAAAGACTGGGGACAAAGGAGGAGTAAATGAAAAGACCTGGATGTGTGACAAAGGACATCACACTGCTGCACCTCTCTCTCCCCGCTGAGCAACGGCTCCTTTCAAACACAGACAGAGTGGGAACAGAACTGTGCCTCCATGATTGCCTGTCTCCCTCCTCCGCCAAGGCTTTCTCTCCTTTATTTGGTCTGTCTCACCCTCACTCCCTTGCATTCTCTTTCTGTCACAAACACTCTCCCACTGACTCCTCAAAGAGTGTATATCTTTGGCTGACTTACAGAGAAAGAAAAAAGGGAGGAGAGAGAGAGAGAGAGAGAGAGAGAGAGAAAGAAAAAGAGAGAGAGAGAGAGAGAGAGAGAGAGAGAGAGAGAGAGAGAGAGAGAGAGAGAGAGAGAGAGAGAGAGAGAGAGAGAGAGAGAGAGAGAGAGAGAGAGAGAGAGAGAGAGAGAGAGAGAGAGAGAGAGAGAGAGAGAGAGAGAGAGAGAGAGAGAGAGAGAGAGAGAGTGCATGAGAGAGGGAAGTAGGGAGAGTGGATAAGCGAGTAGAGAGAGAGAGAGGACTAGATCCAGCTCTCGTTGCTGTAGCATTTCCTTCTTGACCTGGAATCGTAGAGGAGGAGAAGTGAGAGAGCAGAGCTTGTCCATGGTGATGGCATTCATTCTGTAGCAGGGCAGCTGAACAGGAGTAGCATTAAGAAGAGGTCTTCAGAGGACATTTACATACAGCAGGGCAGACTGAGTCACTCCTGTAGGATTACCTTAAGCACCACTCCAAACCTAACCCTGGGGACCAGAAAGAACAGGTAAGAAAGTACAGCTGACTGTCTTCTACACAGTGTGCCTCAGTGAAAGCATGCTTCTCTCATCTCTACTCAGTGTGGGAAGTTAAACCATGTCCCCATGTCGTGGCAGGAGATAAACCTATCAGCTGAAATGCTCTAGTATCATGAGTTTGAAAGGCTGAGAGAGCTATAACTGTTGCTGGATTTTGTCAGTGCGGTTCTGCACAGATATACTGTAGGTTACAGAATACTGTGTGAAGGAACACTATTTTAATGGACTCTGTCTGCCTGCTTTGTGCAGTATGAATGGGTTAAAATCCATGCTGTCCACATACATTAAAACACATTGAGTTGATGACATGTTTTAAGAGAGTTAAGGTCTTTTGACTGTTCTCAGGAGGTAGAATGGTCATTAGGAGTTAGACACTGGCACTGAGACAGCACACATGGGAAAGAGAAAGTCATGAATCTAATGTACCATATAAATCACTACTTATTCCTCTGTCATTGTTATATAAAAGCAGTGTGAGAACCCCTTCTAGTGTTATACTAGCAAGAAAAGCCTTGTGAGGACTTAGAGCTGACAGCGTAATCCAGACAAATAACGTTCTCCTGAGATATTTAGGCTGGGAGATAAGGAATAACTCATCCAGATTCCTCCTTTAACATTGGGAACGGATCATCTCCTCGAACCCTGTCCGGGGGAGGGGGTGGGGGAGGGGGTGGGGGAGGGGGTGGGGGAGGGGGTGGGGGAGGGGGTTCAACTTGCTGTGAAACAGCATCATTTCTACGTGGTTATTCATTCCTTTTAATTATGTCAAATTATTTGATTTATCACCAGGACATCAATCATAGAACATGCATGTATATTTGGTTCTCATAAGAACTAATCCATTTGTCAAGACATACATCATACAGTCTAGCTGAGCCAAATGAAATGTGCAACATATCTCTCTTTTATAGGGATTGCAAGAAAAGGGTTCCAAAAGGGTTCTTCGACTGTCCGTATAGAATAACCCTTTTTGGTTCCAGGCAGAATCCTTTGAGTTCCATGTAGCACCTTCTGTGGAAAGGATTCCACATGGAACCCCCTAAAAGTTCTACTTGGAACCAAATGGGTTATACCTGGAACCAAGAAGGGTTAATCTAAGGGTTATCCTAAGGAGACAGTCGAAGAATCCTTTTAGGTTCTAGATAGCACCTTTTTTTCTTCGAGTGTTCAGGCATACTTTATCCATCTCCTCAGCACCGATCTGTCTCTGTATTGCTCCTAATGCAGACCAGCTCTGGAAGAGAGAGGAGAGCTAACTGTTCACACTCCAGCTGATGTGGTCCCCTAACACTTAATAATATCATGGTAGATACAGGGAGGAGGGGAGAGAGATCTGTCATTAATATTTCTGGCACTTTGTCCAGGTCAGGGATAAGGAGATCCTTTCCTAATGTTAGTTTGAGTGGTTTACTTTACACTTGAGTGTTTTGTTTCCAGGGGTTACCGAAGTTCATTCACAGTTCATTCTTTTTACAATGTTTGAAGAGTTATCAAGTCAGACTTATCTATTCAGACAGACCAAGCTATGTCATTGGCTCATTCAAGTGGCACAGGTGCAGAGAGAGTATTCGCTTACTCAAACTGTGTCCCTCTCCACTGAGATGCCCGTCGCCTCAAATCACCTTTGTCACTACATTATTATGATCTTGCATCACTTACTTCTGATCAGTGAGATGATAAGGACATGGCTAAGTTATGAGGTAATGTAGCTCTTTCAGCAGTGGTAGATTGGGAAAGAGATACCACTCCACTGGGGTGTTTATCGACCAGGCTTTTCCATTGACAACATACTGTAGCACAATCGTCAGTGGACAGCCAGTTCTTAATTGTATTTTTTATAGCCTGCATAGCGATTCTGGTAGGATGTAGGCTACATCATGCACTTGGCTTGGAAATGTCTACAACATTGGATAGAAGTATCCATTGCTGTAGTTAGAGAGAGGGAGCAAGCGTATATATGGTAAGGGTGATTGTATCTGCCTGGCATGTGTCCACTGTCCAGTGCACTGCCATCAGCACTCTCTGGAATGATCTGGTAACAGGTCTGCTTCACGTGGTCAACTCATCGCTTTTGGGAGTGGGCCAGACTGTAGCCTGCAGTGTGTTGTGGGAGTGGGGGAGGTTGGAGGAGTGACCCTGGCTCTGTCCCTTGTTGAGGCCAGACAGAGGGAGCTGGTCTGGGGCTGGTCACTATACTCCCAGTGGTCACTGTGGTGCAGCCTTTAGACCTGCTGGTGAGATTCTGCAACAGCTGTCCCTGGCACGTGTCACCCCCATTACTATGACACTAAGCCATGAATGTAGAGAATCTGTTCCAGACCTTTAGGTTTTACATAGAATGATGCTTCTTACATTTCCATGTTATGAAGTGTAAAGGAAAACCACAGTGCTTCATCAGCATACATCGAATGACCATGCAGCTGGTGGGCTTTGCTCTCTTATTAAGTTCATAGTAAACCATCTTCACATTCTCCAAATATAGTGACGAGAAAAGTCCTCTCCTTCAATGTGATATCTTAAAGGAATCTTTTGAATCCTAATCCTTCTGTATGTCACAGATGTATCTATATTAATCGTCAGTAGCTTTGGATAGTGATGCTATTCATTGCAAATGGTTCTGGCCCCATTCTTACTGACCTTCGCCCTATCTTCTCGCTAGAAAAAGCAGTCATTCCGAGAGCTTCTTGCTGAACTTTTGAAAGGTTCAGGTAGGGAGACTTTGCATTCCCTGAAGTGAGTCTTATTGTAGTAATAAGTGATCTCAAATCAACCAGGCTGCGTCTCGCTTCCTCTCTTCCTCCCAGTCAGTGGGGGAGTGACATGATGATAGACTGCTGGAGACTTCCATTTTTTCACGTCATTTATTTGGACGGTTTTGAACATATTTGCTGACCGATCCATGATTCAGAAAGCTGCCTTATCGCTCTGGGATCTCAGCGTCTGTGCTGGCTGACTGTTGGAGCTCTTTTTATCAAATGTTTATTTAACCTTTATTTAACTAGGCAACTCTTGAGTTGGACAGACGACTCAAGTTAGGCTAAATGTGTATAACTTTTTTTCAGCAGCGTGAAAGGGTCATGTATTGTCATGTAATGTCATGTGCATCACACATGGACAGATCAGAGCAGACCATTGACATTTTATGGAATTGTGGCCTAGTAAGGGGCGCAACTTTGGTTTTAGAAGTGGGGGGGACATAATATATATATATACACACCAAACACCCTACCCGACCACTCGGAGGCGTCCGCATGGTCCTACAGCACACTGTTGCCCTGTTTTATATCACATTCCAATGATAAAACTGGAGGGGACAAAAATGCCATTTCAGAATGTGGGTGTGTTCACATGTATGTGAGTGTGCTTCACCCATGTGTAATTTGCAGCCTCTATATGGTCTTTATGCAACATTCTGAACATGCCTTGTGCCCCGCCCCCTTAGAATCTCCTTTTAAACATGATATCCAATCATGTCATGTTACTCAAGGAATTTGGTGCTTGATTGGTTGGTGTCCATTTACAGATTCTGTAAGCCTACTCCATGCTGCTCCCTCAATAGATCAAGTGAATTGGGTTGCTACCCAGCACAGTAGAGTTGTGAATATCATATCTGTTGGCTCTTGGAGACATACAAGCTTCGTTCAGAGCAAAAGGAGATAAATGTACACAGGTACGATCTTCATTTTATCACCGTGATTCAGGAGAACTTGCAATGCAGGAAATGTAAAACATAGTGTATGAGGTTTAAAAGTGCTTCTGTAATTTCCACTTTGAAATGTCAGACTTGACTTTCCCTTACGAAATGTATCAACCCCTACAAAAATGTCCATCAATTATAATCCACATTTCCTGTTGCTGCAGGATTATTTTCCTGCTGTAGCAAACTGGCTCAAATTAAGATCCTACATCTGTATGTGAATTACATTGCCTTTGATAGGCCTACAGTGTACAGTATTAGGGCCGACTAGTTGCACCATCTTCATCTACTGAAGGTCCCTGTACAACTTCTGACCCTGATGTACAGATCGGAAGTTTACATACACCTTAGCCAAATACATTTAAACTAAGTTTTTCACAATTCCTGACATTTAATCCTAGTAAAAATTCCCTGTCGTAGCTCAGTTAAGATCACCCCTTTATTTTAAGAATGTGAAAAGTCAGAATAATAGTACAGAGAATGATTTATTTCAGCTTTTATTTCTTTCATCACATTCCCAGTGGGTCAGAAGTTTACATACACTCAATTAGTATTCGGTAGCATTGCCATTAAATTGTTTAACTTGGGTCAAACGTTTCGGGTAGCCTTCCACAAGCTTCCCACAATAAGTTGGGTGAATTTTGGCCCATTCCTCCTGACAGAGCTGGTGTAACTGAGTCAGGTTTGTAGGTCTCCTTGCTCGCACACACTTTTTCAGTTCTGCCTACAAACTTCTATGGGATTGAGGTCAGGGCTTTGTGATGGCCACTCCAATACCTTGACTTTTAATTTTTAATTTTACCTTTATTTAACCAGGCAAGTCAGTTAAGAACAAATTCTTATTTTCAATGACGGCCTAGGAACAGTGGGTTAACTGCCTGTTCAGGGGCAGAAAGACAGATTTGTACCTTGTCAGCTTGGGGGTTTGAACTTGCAACTATAAAACTGCACAGCGTATGTGATCAGAACTAGATTAAGCATACGACACAATTAAACAGCAATAAAACAAACATACCAAAACAAGAGAAAGTCTAGTCCAATGCTCTAACCACTAGGCTACCCTTAAGCCATTTTGCCACAACTTTGGAAGTATGCTTGGGGTCATTGTCCATTTGGAAGACCCATTTGCAACCCAGCTTTACATTCCTGACTGATGTCTTGAGATGTTGCTTCAATATATCCACATAATTTTCCTCCTCATGATGCCATCTAGCCTCCCCCTTTTTCCTCCAAACATAACAATGGTCATTATGGCCAAACAGTTATATTTTTGTTTCATCAGACCAGAGGACATTTCTCCAAAATCTACGATCTTTGTCCCCATGTGCAGTTGCAAACCATAGTCAGGCTTTTTTATGGCGGTTTTGGAGCAGTGGCTTCTTCCTTGCTGAGCGGCCTTTCAGGTTATGTCGATATAGGACTTATTACTGTTTATTTGATACTTTTGTACCTGTTTCCTCCAGAATCTTCACAAGGTCCGTTGCTGTTGTTTTAGGATTGATTTGCACTTGTCACACCAAAGTGCATTCATCTCTAGGAGACAGAACGCATCTTCTTCCTGAGCGGTATGACAGCTGCGTGGTCCCATGGTGTTTATACTTGCATACTATTGTTTGTACAGATGAACGTGGTACCTTCAAGCGTTTGGAAATTGCTCCCAAGGATGAACCAGACTTGTGGAGGTCTACAATTTATTTTCAGAGGTTTTGTCTGATTTCTTTTGATTTTCCAATGATCTCAAGCAAAGAGGCACTGAGTTTGAAGGTAGGCCTTGAAATACATCCACAGGTACATCTCCAATTGACTCAAATGATGTCAATTAGCCTATCAGAAGCTTCTAAAGCCATGACATAATTTTCTGGAATTTTCCAAGCTGTTTAAAGGCACAGTCCACTTAGTGTATGTAAACTTCTGACCCACTGGAATTGTGATACAGTGAGTTATAAGTGAAATAATTTGTCTGTAAAAAAAAATGGAAAAAATGTATGTCATGCATAAATTAGATATCCTAACCGACTTTCCAAAACTATAGTTTGTTAACAAGACATTTGTGGAGTGGTTGAAAAATGAGGTTTTAATGACTCCAACCTAAGTGTATGTAAACTTCCGACTTCAACTGTATGTGTCTTCCTTCTGTCATACATGACACTGTTGGGACACCGTGGCCCTGGTGTTAAAATTACCTGGTTTTGCTAATGGTGGAAACTCATTGAACCTCATCTGCAATCAGAAGACTGTGTATGTAATGTGGTGATGAAGAGGATACAACGAGTAGGAACCTTGTAGGGAAAGTAATATTCTGCCCTAGCAGGATGACATGTCAGGTGTAAGAAATTTTGATGCAGAGTATAAATAGAAGTAGGCCAGATCACTAGACAAACTGTACCGTGGCCAATATACATATACAGTAACCAACAGAACTGGGACCCTGTCGGCAGAGACCATGTCATCTAGTATTTAGAAATTTTAAGTAAAACAAAGTATTATGAAATTCCAAGTGAAATAAGAATATATTGTAAACATAAATTCCACGTGTAATTTAGTGATATAATACCAATCAACAAGAAATATGTATACTGTAAGTGTGTTCAGCTGTCTCAACCGACAAAAGACTTCATCACTCTTCAGTTGAACTAAATTTGTCTCTGAAACATGTCTGTTATGTAATATTTGACCCTGAAAGGTCACTGTTTGTCTGCAGAGGAATGTGTCTGCAGAAAGCTGAGACATACCAGTCTGTAGCAGTACATGGAAAACAGGGACTTGTAAAAACAGTAATACTAACATTTGAATCAAGACCATTTCTATAACAGTTTTGAGTCAAGGTGGATTGAAACATCCGTTTATTGAAATTCTGATATTTTCTGGTAGAGTCATGTTTTCCTTGTTAAGATGGAAGAGCCGTTGGACCCCACAGTATTTCATCAGGTCTGCAGGCGTGGTGCGTTGCCAAACTCCTTCATGCTGAGGCACAGTTCCCAGCCCATATTTGGTCACGTTGGGTTCATAGCGTGGCTACCCAATGGGCTTGGACGTCAGTTCAACGTCTATTTTTGATTTACATTTGTGGTGTTGTCAACTAAGGTCAATTCAATGTGAAATCAACCAAAAATATTACCATGACATTGGATTTAGGTGAAAAGTTGGTTGCAAATCCAATGAGTTGTCCACGTTGATTCGACGTCATCACATTGAAATGACGTGGAAACAACACGTTGATTCAACTAGTTTTTGCCCAGTGAGTATATCAAACTCCCCCAATCAAACAATACGTTTTTCCAAAGATTTCGGAGGGCCCCTGGAATCCCGACAACTGCTGTCACTAGTGTCTCAGGGAGCAGGAGCTATCTATCAACTAAGGCTGACATCACAGGCCAAATCAGGACCATGTAGCCATGCAGTCTGGGAGGGACCTCTGGAGGAGCACTGGAAGAGGAGGTACAGATCTCACACAAACAACAACAACTCTAGATCTGAGAAAGAGTTCACATCCACTGGCTAAATCAGGTCCTCCAACGAAGTTTGTTTATTTTCACAGTATGTCCACACACCTTGCGTTTAAATTTGGATTGTATGTAGGTGGTGTAGCTGTAGCCAAATATTGTTGCTTTTCAATGATCATTTGAGCAGTATGTTGTACCCCAACCTAAAGCTGCTGGACTCCCTTTCAGTGAAAGGCATCTGTTTACTTGCTGATCACAGCTAAAGTGATAGGGCTCCTTTTTCTCCAGCATGGACCAGGAGAACGTGTGTTGGGGTCGGAGACCCTATAAATACCCTGAGTGACAGCTGGCCATGACCGCCAGGGTCTAGCCTGGCTATGTGGGAGTAGACATGGGACCCAACCTTACTTTAGTCCCATGCCTTCACAGGACCCACAGATCATTAGGCCCTGGCCTTCTCATCAGAGGGAACTTGGGCGTTTGATGCAGGCAGTCAGACAGTAACATACTACAGATGACTTGGATTCCATGGATTTGTGGGCATGCTGGTCAGGGGTACCCAGTGAGGGCTCATTGTCCATTAGCCAGCTCCCTCCACATTAGGGAAGAAGGGAATGCAACATGCAGGAATGGTATGTGAGGCTCAGAGGCCACGTGGCTTTGGAATCCCCATTTGCCCTCTTAGAATTCACTTCACTCACAACAGTTGCAAACCATTGAGCTAAAACGGAGAGTCATGCTGTAGGAATCTGTTTGAAATTTAAATAGAAAACACAAAAATTGGAAGGAGTTAAGGGTATAGAGAAGGTTTTGTTATCATTACGCCTTGGTGAAATTGGAGCAATAGATCATTATCCTGAAATGGTCTATTTGAACAGTGTCCAGTCAGCTATCTATCTAACCTCAGTTCCATGTGAATGTTGAGCTTTCATGGCTTAACTCCCAATCAGCTCATTACCCTTGAATCAAAGTAATGCATGTTCCAGCTGATAGCATTACACAATCCATACAGAACTGTGGGAATAAGAACCGGTTTAATTAAACTGTGCTAGAGGAAAAATAAATGTGTTCTTGGAGTTTGGAATCATAGGTGGAAGCCAAAGGAGCCAGAAGTTGGAGCTAAAGTATTTTTCCAAAGTTAAATGGAGGATGAAGCCCAAATTAACTAGGGAGAAGTGATACTGTACTCTACAGAACTGTTGCATAGTTACATATTGGAAGTGTGCATGTACTTCAATAATAAATTTACATTGAATGTACTTAGGTTCATGTCCTGACCATGAGTTCAAAACAATATCCAGAGTTTTGTTTTGAAGTGTGTGAGAGAAGTAGGTGCTTTCAAAATATGGTTGTGTGATTCCTCTCTGGCCTCTTACAACCTCTCTTAACCCACCTTTTAAACCAGATGAAGACCACATAAACGTGTGGTCATTTGAGAGCCAGAGGATTGGTCACTGTGTTATTCTTAACTCAGTGGTTTACAGTAATACTCAGTAAAGCCTATCGATCCAAACACTGTGGTGAACAGTGGTGTAAAGTGCTTAAGTAAAAATATTTTAAAGTACTACTTAAGTAGTTTTTCTGGGGTATCTGTACTTTACTATTTACAAAACTCCAGTCTCAACGTCAACAGTGAAGAGGCAACTCCATGGCCTTGGAGTTCCTCTGTCCAGTGTCTATGTTCTTTAGCCAATCTTAATCTTTGATTTTTATTGGCCAGTCTGAAATAGGGACTTTTCATTGAAACTCTGCCTAGAAGGCCAGCATCCCAGAGTTGCCTCCTCACTGTTGACGTTGGGACTGGTGTTTTGCGGATACTATTTAATGAAGCTGCCAGTCGAGGACTTGTGAGGCATCTGTTTCTCAAACTAGACACTCTAATGTACTTGTCCTCTTGCTCAGTTGTGCACCGGGGCCTCCCACTCATCTTTCTATTCTGGTTAGAGACCGTTTGCGCTGTACAGTATTATACGAGATCTTAGGTTTCTTGGAAATGTCTTGCATGGAATAGCCTTCATTTCTCGGAACAAGAATAGACTGACGAGTTTCAGAAGAAAGTCTTTGTTTCTGGCCATTTTGAGCTTGTAATCGAACCCACAAATGCTGATGCTCCAGATACTCAACTAGTCTAAAGAAGGCCAGTTTTATTGCTTCTTTAGCATAACCATTTTCAGCTGTGCTAACATAATTGCAAAAGGGTTTTTTAATGATCAATTAGCCATTTAAAATGAAAAACTTGGATTAGCTAACACAACGTGCCATTGGAATCTAATCCTTTGCTGGAGTCAAGTACAGTACTGTAGATGTTACATCATCAAGGCATAGAGTGTAACCTTGGTACCCCTTTATCCTTGGCTGCACCTGTCCTGGCAGGGCTGAGGAGTGGCATAGCAGTGGGTACTGGGTAGTCTACTGTGCTAGAGAAAATCACTCCAGTTTGACTCAATGTGATGTTATTATACTGTAATGTACTACAGGGCATGGAAAGCAGTCTGAGTAGCCCAATTCACCACTTGAGATGGCTTTTCTTCTCCCTTATTTTGGAAGATCTTTTCTTTCAACCCTTTCTTGCACCTGGACCTTTTTCCAGGAAACATTTGAGATTAGGGTAGATTCGTTTCAGACGCCATTAAGTCATTCTGATCAGTAAGAGCTCTGCAGAGTCAGACCGCTACTAAAGAGGAAGATAAACAAATCCCTGAGGAGTGAGCTGAAACCTCCAGTGAACCGCTGTCAGAACCCTGTATCTCACACATACATACAGTACAGTCAGGCCTGCTTTGCTCCCAGTCTCATAGCTCTCCTAGTGAACATCTTGTTTTCATCGAGGTTAGAATGAGTTACTGTTCTTTATTGATGTTCACAGTCCCAGTGTTGTGCTGTTCTGGCCTAATTGAGCCTCGAACTGATCTCAGAGCAGAGGGAGCAGTGGAGTCGTGTAGGGGAGAGGGAATGTGTGACATAGTTCTGTGAGCTCACTCAGCTCAAGATGGCTCAGAGGATGAGTCAGGGGTTGTGTGACATCACCTGCAAGGGAATTGTTTACTATCTGTCTGTCACGATCGTCGTAAGAACATTCGGACCAAAGCGCAGCGTGATATGGGTTCCACATATTTATTGACGTGACACGCACAAAACAATTTTTAAATTGCAAACGATACGTGAAGATATGGAGTGCTCACAGGCAACTACACATAAACAAGATCCCACAAAAAAACAGTGGGGAAATGGCTGCCTAAATATGATCCCCATTCAGAGACAACGCTAAACAGCTGCCACTGATTGGGAACCATACCAGGCCAACAGAAATAAAACAACCTAGATTACCCACCCTAGTCACACCCCGACCCTCCAAAGGTGCGGACTCCGGACGCAAAACCTGACTCTATAGGAGAGGGTCCCGGTGGGCATCTAGTGTCGGTGGCGGCTCCGGTGCAGGGCGAAGTACCCACTCTGCTCGTGGATCCGCCAGCATTGGCGGTGGCTCTGGTGCGGGACGAAGAACCAGCTCATCCCACGGATCCAGCATCGGTGGCGGCTCTCGTGCTGGACCTTGCCCCCACCCAGACCACGGGTCCGGCCATGGAGCCGAGTAGAACGCCGCACCTGGACTGGGCACCGGCGCAGAGGAAGGCCCCGGCCATGGAGCGGGACTGGACGCCGTGCCTGGACTGGGCCTCGGCGCAGAGGAAGGCCCCGGCCATGGAGCGGGACTGGACGCCGTGCCTGGACTGGGCACCGGTGCAGAGGAAGGCCCCGGCCTTGGAGCGGGACTGGACGCCGTGCCTGGACCGACAACCGGCACAGAGGAAGAATCCGGCCTTGGAGCTGGACTGGACGTTGTGCCTGGACGGGGCACCGGCGCAGGGGAGGGTTCCGGCCTTGGAGCTGGACTGGACAACGTGCATGGACTGGGCACCGGCGCAGAAGAAGGCTCCGGCCATGGAGCAGGACTGGACGCCGTGCCTTGACATCGGTGTAGAGGAATGCTCCGGCCTTGGAGCGGGACTGGACGCCGTGCCTGGACATCGGAGCGACGAAGGCTCCAGCCTTGGAGCTGGACTGGACGCCGTGCCTGGACTGGGCACCGGCGCAGAGGAAGGCTCCGGCCTTGGAACGGGACTGGACGCCATGCCTGGACATCGGAGCGACGAAGGCTCCAGCCTTGGAGCTGGACTGGACGCCGTGCCTGGACTGGGAATCGGTGCAGAGGAAGGCTCCTGCCCTGGAGCTGGACTGAACGCCTTGCCTGGAAGCTCCGGACCGTGGACCATCGCAGGAGGTTCCGGACTGTGGACCATCGCAGGAGGTTCCGGACTGTGGACCGTCGTAGGAGGTTCCGGACTGTGGACCGTCGTAGGAGGTTCCGGACTGTGGACCGTCGTAGGAGGTTCCGGACTGTGGACCGTCGTAGGAGGTTCCGGACTGTGGACCGTCGCAGGAGGTTCCGGACTGTGGACCGTCGCAGGAGGTTCCGGACTGTGGACCGTCGCAGGAGGTTCCGGACTGTGATGTCATACTGTACCAGAACAGAATCACAGAGAGAACACTTGTTCACAGTAAGGGGACTGTAGTTGTTCCATTAATCACAACTCCTTCAGGTGACTTAATCACAACTCCTTCAAGGGACTGTAGTTGCTCCATTATTCACAACTCCTTCAGGGGACTAGTTGTTCCATTAATCACAACTCCTTCAAGGGACTGTAGTTGTTCCATTAATCACAACTCCTTCAAGGGACTGTAGTTGTTCCATTAATCACAACTCCTTCAAGGGACTGTAGTTGTTCCATTAATCACAACTCCTTCAAGGGACTGTAGTTGCTCCATTAATCACAACTCCTTCAGGGACCTGTAGATGTTCCATTAATCACAACTCCTTCAGGGGACTGTAGTTGTTCCGTTAATCACCACTCCTTCAGGTGACTTTAGTTGTTCCATTAATCACAACTCCTTCAAGGGCCTGTAGTTGTTCCATTAATCACAACTCCTTCAAGGGACTGTAGTTGCTCCATTATTCACAACTCCTTCAAGGGCCTGTAGTTGTTCCATTAATCACAACTCCTTCAGGGAACTAGTTGTTTCATTAATCACAACTCCTTCAAGGGACTGTAGTTGTTCCATTAATCACAACTCCTTCAGGTGACTGTAGTTGTTCCATTAATCACAACTCCTTCAGGGAACTAGTTGTTTCATTAATCACATCTCCTTCAGGGGCCTGTAGTTGTTCCATTAATCACAACTCCTTCAAGGGACTGTAGTTGCTCCATTATTCACAACTCCTTCAAGGGCCTGTAGTTGTTCCATTAATCACAACTCCTTCAAGGGACTGTAGTTGTTCCATTAATCACAACTCCTTCAAGGGACTGTAGTTGTTCCATTAATCACAACTCCTTCAAGGGACTGTAGTTGCTCCATTAATCACAACTCCTTCAGGGACCTGTAGATGTTCCATTAATCACAACTCCTTCAGGGGACTGTAGTTGTTCCGTTAATCACCACTCCTTCAGGTGACTTTAGTTGTTCCATTAATCACAACTCCTTCAAGGGCCTGTAGTTGTTCCATTAATCACAACTCCTTCAAGGGACTGTAGTTGCTCCATTATTCACAACTCCTTCAAGGGCCTGTAGTTGTTCCATTAATCACAACTCCTTCAGGGAACTAGTTGTTTCATTAATCACAACTCCTTCAAGGGACTGTAGTTGTTCCATTAATCACAACTCCTTCAAGGGACTGTAGTTGCTCCATTAATCACAACTCCTTCAGGGACCTGTAGATGTTCCATTAATCACAACTCCTTCAGGGGACTGTAGTTGTTCCATTAATCACAACTCCTTCAAGGGACTGTAGTTGCTCCATTATTCACAACTCCTTCAAGGGCCTGTAGTTGTTCCATTAATCACAACTCCTTCAGGGAACTAGTTGTTTTATTAATCACAACTCCTTCAAGGGACTGTAGTTGTTCCATTAATCACAACTCCTTCAAGGGACTGTAGTTGTTCCATTAATCACAACTCCTTCAAGGGACTATAGTTGTTCCATTAATCACAACTCCTTCAAGGGAATGTAGTTGTTCCATTAATCACAACTCTTTCAGGGAGGAGGAGAGATGCTCTAAGATCAAAGCTCTATGAAGTTTAACACATACAGTGCATGCACACACACAAATGCATTGATGACCTACATTAGCCATACTCAGCAGGTGGAACGAGGTTTGGACCTGGACCCAGAGTGGGGTCAATACGGACCGTGGGTCCCGACCAAAATAAATAAATGTATATACACTGACTACACCAAACAGAGTTAAAAATCCTTCTTTAATATGTCTCCTCCCCTTCATCTACACTGATTGAAGTGACATCAATAAGGGATCATAGCTTTCACCTGGTCAGTGTATGTCATGGAAAGAGCAGGTGTTCTTAATGTTTTGTATACTCAGTGTATATATATTTCATATATAATAATAATAAGAAGAAGAATTTTAAGAACTTAGATTTCAATGCAATTTGGTTGAGAGTTGTAATAGTAGAATACACAAAGTACAATTTTGAAATGTAGTAGTGCTTGGGCAGTAGTGCAGAACCATAAATATCATACACCCCCAAAATGCTAACCTCCCATGTTATTGTAATGGTGAGGTTAGCATGTCTTGGGGGTATGATATTTGCACATCTGTAACTTTTTCAGATGCACACATAAGACATGGCAAAATGTGTTGAATTGTAGGAAATTAGCTACAAAACTGGAAAATATTATTAAAATATTATAAAATATTATGGGGTGGCATGGGTCCCGAGGTAGGGGTTTGTTATTGACCGCAGGGAATTTCTGTGGACCTCAAACAGTAGTTGAGTACCCCTGACCTACACTGTGTGCAGTGCACTTGACTCCAACAGACACAGGATGACTCAACAGTACATGAATGCAATGTAACTCGAAAGATTCCTCTAACCTGGTCTTACTGTATAACATGGTGCATACAGACCATCATAGTTTAGCCCTGTATTTCTTTTTGATTTGGATCCCAGATTGTTTACAGATTAGCAAGACAAACAAGACAAACACCCAGCGTTGCTGCAAATGTTCCAGCGTCCTCCCATCCAACGTGTCACCACCCAGCATGAGATACTCTGTAAAAGAACAGGACATGTCATAAATACTTGTCAGGAACACACACACCACACATATGCACACACACTCTACCACCACATGCACACACTGTCGAGTGATTTTGTATGTAGAATATTTGTCTAAACTCGGATAGAATAGAGAAATGACAGATACAGGACATGCTGCCTTGGAGCGCTCTTATAGTTGACCTCACACCTTATAATCTCCTGTCATTCAATATAAGATGGTCAGAAAGGCACAGGAAAGGGATGAGGGAGGATGGGTATGAAGATGGGTTTCCAAGGCCATAAAACCGACTGTAAGTGATGTGTCCAGGATGTTTATTTGTATTTTCTCTCTCTGTATCTCTCTCTCTCGTTCTCTGTCTCAAACACACTCACACTCTCTTTCTCACTTTTCACATGCTTTCAATTGATGTTTGTACAGATTCTATTGACATTAAGTATATTGATTTAGTTGACAATTTCCCTCACTTTTATTCATTGCTGTACAGGTAGAGAGGAGCACAATATTAAAGTATGATTCCCTCTGTTATTTTTCTCTGGCCAGGTAGAGGATGAGGTCCAAGAGCAGTGGGGTGGAGAGCCCAGCCAATGGGGTACTCGGGGTTCCCCAGGCAACACAAGACATCAACCAGGAAGAGGGTGTAAATCTGCATACACCCATAAAGAGTCTGAAGGTCAAAGTTCAACCAAACATTGAGGAGTTGGTGGAGGAGGTGGTGGTGGTCTCTGACATAGAGAAGTCAACCGAGGACAGCTTTGGTACTAGTGACAAAAGACTGGGAATCATGGACCTTACTAAAAAGGACCTTCTGAGGCTGCTAGGGATCATGGAAGGTGAGGTTCAGGTGAGTCTGATTCATATTGATAAACTACCGTATGATGATATTGTGAATAGCTTAATAGTTAACTGTGGAGTGAACCATTAATCTTGTCTGCTGGGATGATGTTTACTTACAGTATCCACTAGGTGGAACCGATTGCCATGCTTTTATTGTAAATCCTCACAATATTTTAGTCCAAAATTAGATATATTTTTGTCTATACTACACCTCCCTCTAGTGGCTGAGGTTGGTACTAACACACATTACATTACAGAAAACCTACTCTTACCTTGCCTTGTAAGAGTAGTCCCTTGGTGCCCTAAAGGAGATTCTTATAAACAATAACTTGCAAGGTTTTTTTCAAAGCACTAAGAGAGTGTGTTTTTTGTGTGTGTAACCCCCAGGCGAGGGAGGATGTTATCTGTGTGCTGAAGACTGAGATGACACGTCTGGAAGCTCTGAAGTCCCACTATGGTTCTGCAGCTCCTACCACAGCCCTCCAGGCCCTACAGAGAGACAGCCTTCTCACCAACACACAAACACACATTGACAATGTCTACCAATGGCCAATGGCTGAGGTTAGTCACCAACAGTACTGACAGATACGTATTACCTTACAAACCAATAATATTGATTGTAGTATTCTTTTTCTCTCTTTTTTTAAATACAATTTTATTCGTCATGTACACAGTTTACAACAGGTATAAAAGGTTCATTGAAATGGTTATGCGCTACAGTAGCTCCCTCAACAATTGCAGTACCATGTAATTCATACAGACAAATCTGGATGTCAAATGTTGAACATCATTAGTTTTACACATTTTTGCCATGAAATCTACCAGTTTTGTTATACAATAAGGATGCATAGATCAACAAGACAGAAGTACACTAGTTGACTGAATAGTCAGAGTTACAGTCTAATGATTATTCTGTGTTGTGTGTTCCTCAGCTGGACCGTCTGCAGGATAAACACAAGGACACGTATCGGCGCATGCTGGAACAACTTCTATTGACTGAGAAGTGTCATCGCCGCACCGTGCACGAGCTGGACAGCGAGAAACACAAGCATGCTGACTACATGAACAAGAGTGACGAATTCACTAACCTATTGGAGCAGGAGAGAGAGAGGTAAGATGATGAGGGGGAGGAAAAGAGAGAGGTCAGAGGATGAGGAAGAGACTCTTGTTAATTTCGTTCTGACCCAAAGCTGAGAGAATTAAAGTAAGAAAAGGTTTACTCAGCATTGGAGCATAATGAAGTTGGTGAGGCAATATCTTCCAGTTCTCTTTCTCCCATGACATCATCTGGTGGAGGTTCAGATCAGGTCATCAGGACCATTGGGACCTAGGCTTCAGTAGTCCAAGCATGACTGTGTGTGTGAGAGGAGTGTGTAAGGACACAGAGAGCGGGAACCTCTCAAAGGGATCAGACATGAGAAAGAGCGAGAGAAATCAGCTTGGTCTCAGACGAGACGTAAGATAGTAAACATACAACTGGAACACTCAAATTAGTATGATATGTTATGTTTGGTATGGTTACATAAGACAGAAGGTTACTTAAGGCAAAAATGAAAGTAGGGTGTTTGGTTGGGATGGATGGGTAGATGTAAAATGCGAACTTCTGGCAACCCAAATGTTGCATGTTCGAATCTCATCACGGACAACGTAATAATTTGAGAACCAACTATTTTCTACTTTGCAACTACTTAGCATGTTAGCCAAGCCTAACCTTAACTCTTTAACCTAATTCTTAACCTCAACCCCTAGCCTAGCTAGCGTTAGCCATCTAGCTAATGTTCGCATTAGCCACCTAGCTAACATTAGCCACAACAAATTCAAATTCATAACATATCATATAGTATGTTTTGCAAATTCGTAACATATGTTACGAATTACAATTTATATAATAATAATATGTTACGAATTACAATTTATATGATAATAATATATACATATAATATATATACATATAATATATATACATATATAATAATGTATACATACCATACGAAAGGTAACATATCATTCTAACCTCTATACCAAGCGATGTCAGAGGAAGGCTCTAAAAATGGTCAAAGACTCCATCCACCCATGTCCTAGACTGTTCTCTCTGCTACCGCACGGCAATTTACATTGACCCCTTTCTTATGTATTTCTTTATCTTAATTGATTTACACTAACTCCCTTCCCACTCGACTCTACCCACACACTCACTCCACTGACACTCCAACACACACATGCATATTGACGCTACACACACACACACTGTCATACAAAATGTTGTCAATAAAACAGTGAATTGGGAATTTCAACAGTGTGCAGGCCTTCCTGTTCTATACTTTCACACAAGCTGTTGCTGCTACTCTGTTTATTATATATCCTGGTTGCCTAGTCACTTTTACCCCTACCCACATGTACATACAGTATTACCTAATTTACCTCAACTACCTCGTACCCCTGCACATTAACTCAGTACTGGTACTCCTTGTATATAGCCTCATTACAGATTTTATTGTGTTACTATTTCCTTTTTTGTTATTTAGCAAATATTTATCTTACTTTTTAACTCTGCATTGTTGGGAATGGGATGGTGAGTAAGCATTTGACTATAAAGTTTACATCCGGTTGTATTCGGGGCATGTGACCGAATACCCTTCGATTTGATAATTAGAATTTCTCAGATTTACTTTTACGATATTACATCTACCCCTGAGTCCAGGTTGGATTAAACTACTCACACAGAGGGATGAATGACGTCAGCTGACCAGTGTGTGACCTCACCCTGCCCTCGAAGCCAAGCGGAACCATGGCCCGACACTGGGACTCCCATTGACACTAATCACCACGGTTTATATGATACCTATCATATGGCCAGGACTTGTAAAGTCAGAAGGCCAGATAACTTTAACAGATTCCACTGGCTAGATCCATTGGATGAGGCTTTTGCAGCAAGCACTATTGTTGCTTCCCAATACAGAGACATATGTGTTTGCTCTTCTCCCTGTTGGCAATGGGGGCATGGAGAACCCGTATGCCCATAACGTCCATGCATTTCCCTTGGATCCAGCAGCAGCATAAAGGGCCATTGCACAGTTTTAAATGTTCAGTTGTGCTGAGGGTTAATGCGTGCAGTACCAGCCGCCTCTGGACACAGACCATTTACTGTGGCCGATAGATGATGTGTTAGAACTACGGTGTGTGTGCGTGTATGTTCCCCACATCCAGTCATCTGCAGGCCAGAGTGGAGCCCCAGCTGTGTTTCATAAGCTATAAAACTTCAAACAGCATCTCCCAGACAGGCCCAATGTACTCTCAAAGCTCCACAGCACCATCTCCTTCCCTTTTATTGGACAACTCGGGAGACAGACCATGAAGGCTACATCACTGTCAGAAGAGTCGTCATCAGATACAGTGGGAGAGGCCTGGGAGAAGGAGAAAGAGGACAGAGGGACAACTGTTCATTGGTTCCAAACAGTAGAACAAACTTGAACCTTTGCCCCGGATGTGTTTGATTGACACCTGACTGAGGTAGACCCTGAACATGCCTAACCCCAGGCAGCAGGTTTCACGCGTTTTTGGAGAGAGATAGCAACCGCAGGAATTCCCTTTAATGAACCTTCAGACTGTCTGATGAAAGCCTTCCACATTAACCAACCCCAGAGAAACAGATACAGTCAGTGGGACTAAGTTCGACTAGGCTTCATCAGGTGCTAGCTATGTACAGTACGAGACAGCAGTGACTTTCATTCTACAAACCAAGGTGGTTATGAACTATAAATAGTTCAATCCAAACCTGAGATAGTTGTTGGAGTTTACAGGGTTCAGTAGGTACATCTACTTTAAGTCCAGTTGATCTTAATGTAGGTGTTAGCGGTGCCGGTGACAGCCTCTACCAGGTTGTTTCACTGTCCTGGTTGGCCAGTGTTCAGCCTACTGCCCTCCACAACCTCCTCTTAGTGCCTACAGCCCTGTGTTTAAGGTCTCCTGCTCCATCAGCACTGGCTGAGCCCACATTCCCCTGGCCTGGAGTCAGGAAAGGGCCGCACACACACACCTGGTAGAGAGTTGCCACTGTTTTGATAATGCTCTCTGTCAGTGCAAGGTGGGAGCAATCTGTCTACATGTCCATCCATTTCACACCTATTCATTTAAATAGCTCACTGACGTGTGTGAGTGTGCAAGGAGAAAAGCGAAAACACATACAGGTCTTACACCAAACTACTGAAGGAATTTGGAGTGAAGGGGTTGCTAGCTCTGCTCTTGACTTCGTTTTCACATGCAGTATGTTGTAAATTAGGGAATAGAAGCGTTGCTGCGGTTGATACAAGTTGTATTCAAAAGAGAGGCATTTAATGCCGCTTGCCGTCATTGTGATCAAACCTACACCGGCCTGTGATCCAGACTTTGGGTGCTTTAAAGTAGTTTAGCTTCTGGTGCACTTCTGTTAACACAACATCAATGAGATGTAGTTTATCGATTATGCTGTAGCTGAGCGCTTAATGCTTTTCCCCCTCAAGAGCAGCGATTACAGTCCACGATTGTGTTTTGACAGGCACAGCGTCTCATCTTTCATCCACAACCCTCTGACACATACAGGCTGCTGCGCCTCCAACTACATTCCTCAGGGAAACAAAGGATGAGTGACATGCTGTTTCATCATGAACATGTGTTTTCTCAGGGACCCACTGTTGATTGCACCTGAACATGTGCTCAAGGGAGTTCAGGATCTCATGTTTATAGACCACGTCATTATGAAACTTACAATCATTTGACCATCCTGAATCCATGATCAAACAGAGCCGATAACGTTCCACCTATGTTCCGTGAATCCATGATCAAACAGAGCCGATAACGTTCCACTTATGTTCCGTGAATCCATGATCAAACAGAGCCGATAACGTTCCACCTATGTTCCGTGAATCCATGATCAAACAGAGCCGATAACGTTCCGTGAATCCATGATCAAACAGAGCCGATAACGTTCCACCTATGTTCCGTGAATCCATGATCAAACAGAGCCGATAACGTTCCACCTATGTTCCGTGAATCCATGATCAAACAGAGCCGATAACGTTCCGTGAATCCATGATCAAACAGAGCCGATAACGTTCCACCTATGTTCCGTGAATCCATGATCAAACAGAGCCGATAACGTTCCACCTATGTTCCGTGAATCCATGATCAAACAGAGCCGATAACGTTCCACCTATGTTCCGTGAATCCATGATCAAACAGAGCTGATAACGTTCCGTGAATCCATGATCAAACAGAGCCGATAACGTTCCACCTATGTTCCGTGAATCCATGATCAAACAGAGCCGATAACGTTCCACCTATGTTCCGTGAATCCATGATCAAACAGAGCCGATAACGTTCTATGTTCCGTGAATCCTAACATGCCAGCAGTCTGTGTGGTTCATAACTCGTCAGTACAATATAGTCTGGTTGTTTAACCATCTTCATTACAATATAGTCTGGTTGTTTAACTTTGTGCTGCAATCCCGTTAAAACAGGATGATATGACAACAGCCAGTGAAAGAGCAGGGTGCCAAATTCAAAACAACAGAAATGTCATAATTCAAATTCCTCAAACATACATGTATCTTATATCATTTTAAAGGTAGTCTTGTTGTTAATCCCACCACAGTGTCCGATTTCAAATATGCTTTTCAGCAAAAGCACCACAAACGATTGTTAGGTCACCACCAAACCACAATAAACACAGCCATTTTTCCAGCCAGAGACGAGTCACAAAAAGCACAAATAGAGATAAAATTAAATCACTAACCTTTAATGATCTTCATCAGATGACACGCATAGGACTTCATGTTACACAATAGATGTATGTTTTGTTTGATAAAGTTCATATTTATATTAAAAAATCTGAGTTTACATTGGCGCGTTACATTCACTAGTTCCAAAAACATCCAGTGATTTTGCATAGCCACATCAATTCAACAGAAATACTCATTATAAATGTAGATGATAATACAAGTCATCAGATGACACGCATAGGACTTCATGTTACACAATAGATGTATGTTTTACACATGGTTATACACATGGAATTATAGATATACCTCTCCTTAATGCAACTGCTGTGTCAGATTTTTAAAAAACTTTACGGAAAAAGCAAACCATTCAATAATCTGAGACGGCGCTCAGAACAATAGTCAAATTAGCCACCATGTTAGAGTCAACATAAACCAGAAATTACATGATAAATATTCCCTTACCTTTGATGATCTTCATCAGAGTGCACTCCCAGGAATCCCAGGTCCACAATAAATGCTTGATTTGTTCGATAATGTCTGTTATTTATGTCCAATTAGCTACTTTTGTTAGCGCGTTTGGTACACCTATCCAAACGTTGGTGCTGGTCAACCTTTTCTTTGGAAAAAAACTTCAAACAGTTACATTACAGGTCGAAGAAACATTTCAAACTAAGTACAGAATCAATCATTAGGATGTTTTTATCATAAATCTTCAATAAAGTTCCAACCGGAGAATTCCTTTGTGTCTTGAGGAGGAACGGAACGCAGGAAGATATCATGTGCTATGCGCGTGACCTGGAACTGGCTCTCTGCCAGTAGTCTGATTCATTCCCCTCTTATTCAGTCCCACAACACAGTAGAAGCCTCATTCAAATTTCTATAGACGGTTGACATCGAGTAGAAGCCCTAGGAAGTGAATTTCAATAGGTAATGGGTTGAAAATAGATTTTCTCACTTCCTGTTTGGATTTCTTCTCTGGTTTTTGCCTGCCATATGAGTTCTGTTATACTCACAGACATCATTCAAACAGTTGTAGAAAATGCAGAGTGTTTTCTATCCAATACTAATAATAATATGCATATATTAGCAACTGAGACTGAGGAGCAGGCCGTTTACTCTGGGCACCTTTCATCCAAGCTACTCAATAGTGCCCCTGCAGCCATAAGAAGTTAAAGGTCAATGCTGCTGCTTGTTGGAGACTTTGACTTGGCCTTAGATCACGAGGGGCTCCTGAGGACATTGCTACACCTTTGATGGGTTTGACAGGGTAGCCGTTTGACCACAGTTACTAACTCCTGAATTACTGTTTCTCCAGGGAGATAGGGAGCTCTACTTTACGTCTGAAGGTCAGGTGTGAGTGACTTCTCCCCAATGTGACCTTGCCGCTGTAGGCCCAATTGACAGTGACATCATGCCTGTGACCTTTGTGTGAGGGTAATTTTAGAGTGCCGATTGCTTAGGTGTCAATGACTTATGGACGTGGGTAAGTGTGTATGAAGATCAAGTGGCACACTGTAGAGCAGGAGTGTCAAACATACGGCCCACAGACCAGATCCCGATGGCAAGCCAATTCATTTCGGCTAGGGGGTGGTTTGAGTCATTTAAATAATATGATTTTTCTATTAATATTTTTCATTTTTCAGTGAAAAAAATCTTATATCGACATTGAAATGACTAAAACCAAACTGTGTAGAAATTATAATGGCTCAAAAGTCTCTGTCCAGCTCGCTAACAGTCATCGAAACCGAAGCTAGTCAGGGAGCAATCGAGGCAAAGCAATGGATAGAGGACTATTTTTTAGAAAAATTTTACGATGGGAAATATAACCAATTTTAAGTGTGTTCCTCCAGACCTCGGTGAAGACCAAATGCGGCCCGTGGAGCAAAATGAGTTTTCCACCCCTGCTGTAGAGGCTGGATGATACTCTGTACAGTAGGCTTGACATGGTGATCTGACTTAGCAGTGGGATTTGAATGATACCGATGTTTATAATCCTTCAACATAAACAAAAGATCTGCTCTATTAGAATCTAGAATTCAACGCATCCTCTGTATAGAGGTAATTTCACTGTAAGATCTACTCCCCTTTAATTTGGTGCATGTGACAAATAAAATTTGATTTGAAGTATGATGAGCTCTAAAAAGGGATAGTTGTTACGTACCTCCTAAAGGAGGGAGGTGCAGGAATCAGGAGCAGGAGAGCAAGGAAGTCCCAGTGGCACAATTGTTTATTGAGCAGTCCCAACCCAACTACAACATGGGACTGAAACACGCCCAAACGAGGTTAACACACACACAGGGAAATAAAGGCTACACACAGAGGAGAAACCTCTACTCCTAAACTCATACCAACCGGCACAACTGCAGTGAGAAAAGAAACCCCTGTTTTGCAGACACGCACCCCTAACAACGTAACCACAGAAAACAATCCCGCACAAAGACTAGCAGGCAGCAGAGGTAAATATACCCACCGAAATCAACTAATAAGACACAGGTGTAAACAATAAGACAGACAAACGAAAAATGGATCAGTGGCAGCTAATAGGCCGGCGATGACAACCGCCGAGCACCGCCCGAACAGGAAGAGGAGCCACCTTCGGTGGAAGTTGTGACACTAGTTAATTACAGATTCATTGCATTGCCATTCATTCTTGTTGTTGAAGATAGAAGTTTCTTTGTTTGTCTGTAAGCTGTAGAGTGCTAGGCCTATGGTCTCTGTATTGATCCACACCATATCGCTCAGAGTCAGCACCTCATAAAACCATTGTCAGGGTTCCCGTCTGTCCGAGTGTTCATAGAGTCTGTCTCCTCACCTCCAGGGAGCGGAACTGGCTCATCCCTATCTGTTTTCCCCATTATACGTCAGCTTTATACGGAGCAGAACGCAGATCCACTTCTCCCAAGATGACACAACAGCAGACAGACTCGCTGTCCTCTCTCCTACTGAGCTTAAAGCTTCCTGTCTGTAGGCAGGGGTATTAGGAGATTAATCACAGGGCTACTTTGCATTGTTTTCCATCAACACTTGCATTGTTTTCCATAGCGCTGTGTCTATGGAGACCGCTTTAAGTAATGTAAGAAGTGTCTGAATCACTTGTGTACACAGGCTTTTGTAGTAGCCTGTGTGTAGGAGCCATTTCTCTTGAAACACATTGCCTGTTAGTGAACACAGGAAAGGGGGGAAACAAATTAAGGAGGAGTGCAAAGAACGCCCTCATCTGACCAGGGTCCCTCCTACTTCCTCACAGTCTAAACCAGAGCCCCACAGATCTCTGCCTAACTGCCTATGGGTGAGTTGACGTCACCAGCTAAAAGTCCGGTGCTACACACACAGCATTTATTCACCTTTCATTGTCCTGATGACATGCTTGGAATGTGATGGTACAGTTCTTGTGGAGAAATGCCAACTCTGAACTTGGAGTGGATCCTGTACTATGGCAAACATGTTAGACATGGACTCTCCTGTAGTTCATCTAGAATAGTGGGTAAGTTTTGGTTGGTGTCTAAGTTGTTTAGAGTGCAAATGTTTCTGCTGGTATAAAATGTACTGCAGTCAGAAATATGTTTCTTGGTTGATATCCTAGCTCATTGTGAGATTTACTGTATATATAAAAACTTCAGGCAAAATATGGAGAGGAGAGTTCCCAAGACAACTTTGCATTCAGTGTGGAGAGATTCCTCACATGGACATGCACAGCATACAAGAGACCGCTCAGTGGGGGTTCAATCAAACTTTCACTCACATTTTGTTTTCTCAGTCTTGATTTCAGCAGCAAGGATGGAAAACAGCAAGGGAGTTTTTGGCAGTTTTTCCTAGTGTACTAGATCGTTCAGTGTGCTGCGAGCCATGGCTATCTGAGCCAGAAAGAATTAGTGGAGGGTTCAGTGTCTGATCTGACCCATCATTGTTCCCTGTGACACAGAATCATGTGTTTTTTCATGAATCCTTCCTTATCCTGATCATCCTTTATGCAGTAAAATAAACAGATCCAGAGGAAATCAGGCTAACATCTACCAGGTTTATTAATTGGGAATATGAGAGAATCACTTATATTCATCCCTTTTGATAAATATGATTGAATACATCCCAAAGAGTATGTAGCAGCAGCAAATATCAGTAGTCAGGTCTTGTAAATAAATAGTATCTTAGTGTTTAAGTTTCATGGCAGCTTACTGTATATTGTGTTCAATCACTCCTGTCATGTGAGACCAATTCTCTATGGTTTGACATTTCTGTAGAAATTCAAAAAATGATTGTGCTACAAAGTATCAAGCTTGGCTGAAGTGAATGATGTTTAAATTATATTTTTCTTTGTGAAAGATTACATTACAGAATGATACACCGAATAAAATTACTTCTAGGATGTACAGTCCAGCAGAACAGTTTACACATCCTTAATGGTAAAAAAAAAAATGTTCTCTTGCCAGATTGAAGAGGTTGCTGGAGAATGAGAAAGCCTACCAGGTCCGTAAAGAGAAGGAGAACACCAAGCGTCTGGAGAAGGTGAGGGAGGAGCTGGTCAAACTGAAGTCCTTTGCCCTGATGCTGGTGGACGAGCGGCAACTCCACCTGGAGCAGATGGACCAGCAGAGCCAGAGGGTCCAGGAGCTGACCCAGCAGCTGTCCCAGAGGGAGCAGGACCTGAGCAACGCCAGTGCCCGGGCCCAGGAGGACAGACTGAGGGCCCTGAGCTTGGAGGGCGAGCTGAGTGAGTGCCAGGCCAAGTTTACCCAGGAGCAGGAAGAGATTACAGCCAAGCTGGCCAGCCAGGAGTCCCAGAACCGCCAGTTGGATGTCAAGCTGTCTGGACTCACCCACACGCTGGAGGAGCTGGAGGAGAGCAACAGGGCTCTGAGGAGATCAGAGGAGGAGCGCAATGGGGCTCTGAAGAGGTCAGAAGACATGCTGGAGGAGATCAACGGGGCTCTGAGGAGGTCAAAGGAGGAGCTGGAGGAGAGCAAATGGGCTCTGGGGAAGTCAAAGGAGGAGTTGGAGGAGAGCAACGGTGCTCTGAGGACGTCAAAGGAGGAGCTGGACGAGCTGAGGGACAAGATCAGCAAAGGGGATTATGGGAACTCTAACCTAATGACTGAACTGGAGAACCTCCGCAAACGGGTATTTGAGATGGAAGGGCAGGACGAGGAGATCACCAAGGCAGAGGCCCAGTGCAGGGAGCTGAGGAAGAGGTTGCAGGAGGAAGAGAGCCGAGGGAAAGAACTCAAACTGCAAGTGGAGAAGCTCCAGAAGAGAATGGTGGAACTGGAGAGACTAGAGGGGGCGTTCAATGCCAGCAAGGCGGAGTGCTTCCAGTTACACGCCACTCTGGAGAGAGAGAAGGACATGTCAAAGGAGCTTGCCGAAGAACTGGTGGCCGTTAAGATACGCATGAAAGAGATGGAATCCTCTGAGCTGAGACTGGAAAAGACTGAGCAGGGCCTTAAAGATGACCTGGCAACGCTGAAATCATTCACTATGGTAATGGTTGATGAGAAAAATAATATGATGGAGAGAATGCTGTTAGAGGAGAAGAAGAGGGATGATCTGAGTGAGATGTTCAAAGTGGAGCAGGTCAAGGTCATGGAGGTGACTGAGAGATTGATAGAGGAGAGTAAAAAGCTCCTGAAGTTGAAATCAGAGATGGAGGCCAAGGTCGGGACCCTCACCAGAGAGAAAGGAGAGCTTAGCACTAAGCTCACATGTGAAATGGAAAAGAGCAAGGATCTGAGCTCCAAAGTCAGCCAAATGAACAAGAGGTCAGATGGATTGCAGGAGGCAGAAAATATATCCACAAATAACATAGCAAAGAGGGAACTGGGAAGCTTGTCAGATGGGTGTTCGAAAGAGGACAACAGGGTGAAGGAGCTAACGTTTGAAATAGAGCGGTTGAAAAAACGTCTCAAGCAGCTGGAGGTTGTGGAGGGCGATTTGATAAAGACAGAGGATCAGTATGACCTGCTGGAGAAAAAGTTAATGACGGAGCAAGACAAGGCCAAAATTCTCTCCCAGCAGGTGGAGGAGATGAGGAGTCAGATCGCCAGGACTAAAGCAATAGAGAATGGAGAGGTGGAGAGCCAGGAGGCAGACCTACGACAGCGCTGCAGGACAGAGAACGCCAACACCAGAGACTTGCAGAATGACATGATAGCCCTCAAGGAGAAGATCCATGAGCTGATGCACAAAGAAGACCAGCTCTCTCAACTCCAAGTGGACTACTCCTTCCTCCAGCAGAGGTTCCTAGAGGAAGAGGAGAAGAAGAACAACATGAGCATTGAGGTCCTCCACCTCACCAAAGAGCTGGAGGTGACCAAGCGCCACAGCCGCGCTCTACGACCCAGTCTGAACGGGAGGAGGATGGTGGACATTGCCATGGCGTCCACAGGAGTTCAGACTGATGCGCTGGCCAATGAGACGGCAGAAGAGGACACCCCAGCCGTGTTCATCAGGAAGTCCGTCCAGGAAGAGAATCACATCATGAGTAATCTTCGACAGAAGGGTCTCAAGAAACCCACAGAGAAAGCTGGTGGTCATGAACGCTACTCACCCTCTGTTGCCGCTGACCTCAGCATGAAGAAGTCCTGGATTCCCTGGATGAGGAAGAGGGAAATCATCCCTCAGGGTGGTAATCTGGACAAGTCTGTCCATATCAACAGTGAATCCATGCATTCTGATCTGGCCATGTCCCAGAAGCAAGGGCAGCCTTTACGCATCAGAGTGACCCCAGACCACGAGAACAGCACGGCTACCTTGGAGATCAGCAGTCCTTCTACTGAGGACCTCTATTCCAGCTCCAACCTCAGCCTCAGTCCCACCCTGCAGGGCCACCAGAAGCCTCGAATCACTATCATTCCCACCCACACCGCTGCAGCTTCAAGGGGAAAAGCCAGTGCCGGGCCAGGGGGACCAGAGAGGTCCAAGTCCCCGGTCACCGTCACCACCATCTCCAGGGCCAAGTCACCAGAGATCAGCAAGGCCTCCTCCTCATCAGGCAGACCCATATCACCCATATCCATCATGACAGTTAGGGCTTCTATGGTGTCCAATATGTCCACCTCCCCAGAGCCCCAGGAGATGACCATGGGCCGGGCCGTGTTCAAGGTGACCCCTGAGAAACAGATGGTCCCCACACCGATCAGGAAGTACAATTCTAATGCCAGTATCATCACCACCACAGAGGACAACAAGATTCACATCCACCTGCACGGCTCCCAGTTCAATAAGAGCCCCTCGGAGGGCCACAGCAACACAGGACCCAAGGTGGTGGTTAGGCCTGTCGGCATGGCAACAGAGTGTAGCAGAGAGATGATGTTATCCACAGGCACGGTGTTGCGCTCCCCTCGCCATAGTGCCACTGCTGTCAAAACCACACCCAGTAAAGTGATGAGCAGCATCACCATCACTGCAGTCACGTCCACCCCTGGCAGACCAACACAAGCTGTGGTGAGTCTCCTCAGTACATCAATTCACCTGGCTGTTATGTTAATGTGTTATTAACTGGTTCAAACTTATACTTTGAGTTGTGTTAACCGTATGCACCTATAATTAAATTAGGAATCTAATAAAAGGAAATCTATGAAAATAATTATGTTTATGAACTATCAAAATAATGATTTTGTAAGATTGTGGACATGTACATTCCTTTCTGTTATGTAACATATTGATGGGCGACAAGGTAGCATCTCACTGAATGGGTGGTATAATGAGGTCTTTGTGGGGCAAATGGTAGCGTGACAGAGAGAGCTTTATCAACAGCCCTCCAGACAACAGAGCTCTAATGATATGGCAATCTGCCACCATGTTACAATCATCCTGTCACTTATAGCTGCTGCTGAGTGTGTTCATTCTCACACAGACACACAGGACACAAACACCCTTACTGACAGAAGAAAGGCAGCACAGAGCCAGTAGGCTGCCATACGCCGTAACATGACTCTCAGCATTACTCCCCCACTGAGTTGGTCTTGAAAGAAGGACAGTCCCTATAGTATATGTTCTCTAAGGGAAATGTTTTCGTTGATATTCCCCCTCAGTAATGGATCCTTCTCTTCTACCCGTTTCTCTGTTGTGGCCTCCTCTTCTCTCACCCCCTCTCCTCTTTCTATCCTATCCCTTTATCGCCCAGCATGATGCCCACCCACCCCGGGCAGGGCTCACCCGTATCCCCATGTCCAAGGGCCTGAAGACAGGCAAAGCCATGCTGGGAGCCCTGGGGATGTCTGGAGGAATGAGGCTGGAGCAGAGAGCAGAAAGCCAGTCCATGAGGATAGAGCTGAAGAAATCTACAATCAGCAGCACAACAGCCTTTCAAAATGGAGGGAAAAGCTGTTAGAGCCAGAGACACGAACAGGGAACAGAAGTCAAACAAGCTGCCAACCCATAGTAATGTTCTATGGGTCAAAGGTGCTCAGTATAGAGGCACCATTAAATGACCTGGAGACAGAGAGCGAGGGGGGATTTTCAGACAAGGGAAAGTCGTTTGGCTCCTCTCTATTGAGCAGGAGCCTGAGTTGATGATTGTGTTCTTGTCTAACTGAAAACAGTACACATATCTAATATATTATATTTTTTAGAAACTATTTATATTCTGTTCTCAGTGTTTGTAATGTGGATGAAATCAACTGAACTGCGTTCTTTGATAAGCGCTGGCATGTGTGCATTTTGTAAGGGGAGAGGCCGTGTGTATTGTCAGGTAGTTCTGCTATTAACTGCTTCATGTACTCGTTAGGGGACTGCTTCACCTAGTGAGCTTTTCATTATGCATTTTTGTACTGCATTTAATATGGAGGCCATATCATTTGGTTTGCAGCAAATTAAATGTGTCCTTTTTTATGTAAAGGTTTTTAAATAAACTTTTTTTTTTAAAGATGACCTACAGAATATTGTTATGAGAATACATGCAACATTGAGTGGACAATGTTAATGTTCTCTAACATTATTTTGGATGCATTCTTTGGGCAAGGCATCAGTTGAACCAGACTCACTATAGTAATTAATTCATCTCACATTCATCTACTGAATAGGCAGTGTTTTTATGGACTTGCTGTGTGTTATGAAATTGGAAAATATATCAAAACAAATGGCCGTATACATCAATGCTTCTGCTGTGATACACTGGAGAGCCAAATTGTCACAGTCATCTTTCAGTTGTGGAGCGCTCACTTGCCATAGAGCAATTCAAATCAACTCGTTTAACAAGCTGCCTGTGTCTACAATCACCAACCATGTGCCCTCTGAATGAAAGAATCATATTGTTTCTAATTTGCTCAATCGACCAATGAGAGAATCAAACCAGTATCATTAGATGGGTTTGTTGTGAGTCAAAGGGTAACTAGCCTGAGAACCCCTATGGGAAATGATGTATAGAAATATAGGAATTCAAAATGCGTCAAAATATATTTTGTAATGTCTATGCCATAAATTAAATATCTCTACATGTTTTAAATGTGTATAAAACAGACCTGCCTTTACAGTTTGTAACGTAACTCAATGCACAAGCAATGAGCATTGTCAATTATAATAGAACACATTGAATTAATGTGAACATGATGAAACAATTGAAAGAAACATAATTGTAATACATTTTCTATGCTGGTCTTTTTTTTGTATGCTGATATGGATATGAGCAAATTCACTCAGAGCAAATGGCCTGTGGGACAAAAAGAAGAATGGTTCATAAATGGCTGAAGTAGCAGGGATGTTAAAGTCCTCAGTTGAGGAGATGAATAGATACATTTTGGAAGGATTCAGTCAAACCTCACTAGGGTAGATTGTCATGTGACACAACCATTGATGCCATGAGGTCAAAGCGTGAGGGAGGGAGCAGGCCAGAGAGCTTTTGAGGGAGTGGTCCAGGCCCCTGGCTTGGAGGCTTTGAGATGGTCACATCAGTGTAGGGGATCTGCGGCCCCATAGACTTGCGGTTGATGTTAGCAGGAGATCACCAGAGAAAGCTATGATTGGCTGACAGTCTTGGAGCTAAACCTAGTGTAGAGTGTAAAGCAATGTTCAAGGATAGAGCACCTACAGTCAGTCAGTCCAGAAAAATCTACCACTTGCAATCTATTACATCACTGACATATACATCCATCCCAAACATAAATATTATTTGGGCGCTTTGTGTCACAAATTAGTCAGTGAACATGGGGTTAGAATAGAATAGAATTTGAAAAATGAGAGTATTTTCCCAGAGGGAACTTCAGTGAAGTCTGAATAGGGTAAACTGTAAATCATATAGACTACAGTGAATTGAGATATAACGTATTGTAGCCTCATCCTATGATGATGATATGTCCAGTGTCACATGAAAACATAATGAAACAATGAGTGCACATTTTAAAATCTACTGCGACACAAGGTGATCAATTCAAAATGTTAAAAGGTGCAATATGCAGAAATTGCTCCGCCATTTCCTTGCTGCTAAAATTCGAATAGTTTGCCTAATTTCCGTTGATGCCTCCATCCATGCAGTGCTTATCGGCGTCTAGTATCCAACGTTACAGTGCATTAAAAATCACCTACTGTAGAGAATCATTGTACCATCTAGACCGCTTTTAAATATATTTTCAACTGTTTGAAGACGGTGTATTAATCAAATGTAAAAGACATAAGAAACTAAATTTAAGAACGGGGAGCATAGAAATAGCGCACATAGAACAGATCTACCACTTCTTAGACTTGCTTTCAACTAGTGCGCAACTGCAGCCCGCAATTCAGTGTGTTCCTGCATGTAGGCAGTTCCTTCATGAACACCCACAAGCATCCCATCGGTTCTTACATGAATGCACCTCCTTGAGCATTCCTGCATGAGATGCAGGCCTCCTAATTGTCCCTAGAATTTCTAAGCAAACAGCTGGAGGCAGGGCTTTCTCCTATAGAGCTTCATTTTTATGGAATGGTCTGCCTACCCATGTGAGAGACGCAAACTCGGTCTCAACCTTTAAGTCTTTACTGAAGACTCATCTCTTCAGTAGGTCCTATGATTGAGTGTAGTCTGGCCCAGGAATGTGAAGGTGAACGGAAAGGCACTGGAGCAACCAACCGCCCTTGCTGTCTCTGCCTGGCCGGTTCCCCTCTCTCCACTGGGATTCTCTGCCTCTAACCCTATTACAGGGGCTGAGTCACTGGCTCACTGGTGCTCTTCCATGCCGTCTCTAGGAGGGGTGCATCACTTGAGTGGGTTGAGTCACTGACGTGGTCTTCCTGTCTGGGTTGGCGCCCCCCCCTTGGGTTGTGCCGTGGGGGAGATCTTTGTGGGCTATACTCTGTCGTCTCTCAGGATGGTAAGTTGGTGGTTGAAGATATCCCTCTAGTGGTGTGGGGGCTGTAATTTGGCAAAGTGGGTGGGGTTATATCCTGCCTGTTTGGCCCTGTCCGGAGGTATCTCACAGTGTCTCTCACAGTGCCACAGTGTCTCCTGACCCCCCCCCCTGTCTCAGCCTCCAGTATTTATGCTGCAATAGTTTATGTGTCGGGGGGCTAGAGTCAGTCTGTTATATCTGGATTATTTCTCCTTTCTTATCCGGTGTCCTGTGTGAATTTAAGTATGCTCTCTCTAATTCTCTATTTCTCTCTCTCGGGGGACCTGAGCCCTAGGACCATGCCTCAGGACAACCTGGCATGATGACTCCTTGCTGTCCCCAGTCCACCTGGCTGTGCTGCTGCTCCAGTTTCAACTGTTGTGTTTGCGGCTATGGAACCCTGGCCTGTTCACCAGACGTGCTACCTGTCCCAGACCTTCTGTTTTCAACTCTCTAGAGACAGCAGGAGTGGTAGAGATAGATCGGCTATGAAAAGCCAACTGACATTTACTCCTGAGGTGCTGACCTGTTGCACCCTCGACCACTACTGTGATTATTATTATTTGACCATGCTGGTCATTTATGAACATTTGAACATCTTGGCCATGTTCTGTTATATAAAAAAAAATTCCACCCAGCCCAGCCAGAAGAGGACAGGCCACCCCTCATAGCCTGGTTCCTCTTTAGGTTTCTTCCTAGGTTTTGGCCTTTCTAGGGAGTTTTTCCTAGCCACTGTGCTTCTACAGCTGCAGCTTCTATTGCTTGCTGTTTGGAGTTTTAGGCTGGGTTTCTGTACAGCACTTTGAGATATCAGCTGATCTAAGAAGGTCTATATAAATAAATTTGACTTTGATTTTGATTTGATCTGTGGGAAAACAGTGCCAGACATCTGGGGGCGAAGGACACTGTCTACCGGTCGCCCCGTCTCCCGCTAGCACAACACTATGGTGGGTGATAAGTGCCAGCATACCCCATAGTGCCCAATAGGCAGGGAGAGGGACACTACCGGTGTACAGCTAGCTAGCTATCGTTGTGGCAACCACCCCTTCTTCGGTGGGGCTTATCTGTGGCTGGCATCCAATGTTATTGTGCATTAACACCACCTAGTGTACTGGAGCCAGTGGCGATTTTAGTATGATGGGCCAAACTAAATCTATTTTTTTATACATGCCAGCAAAGACACTACACAACATTAAACAATACATTCATTGCACTATAACGTGGAGTGAATCATTACCACTGCTACACCTGCCTATCAGTGGAGCCTCATCTGACAGCCAAACAGTTCATTCAGACTCATTTACTGCCTTTTTAAAAACCATACCTGATGTGCTTAAATAAATATGGTTTCTACTAACTCCTTGTGGATTTGTGTAACTCAATAAGAATCGCATTCTTCTTCAAAATGAACAAATGCCGACATGATTGAGTTTTGAACCATACAGAAACATTATTACATTTATTTTCAGTAAATTCATCATTAACACTTAGCTCTAAGTATAAGAAACTGCACGCAAACGACCTGCGACGAGGTAGGCCAAGTCGTTCTGCACTTTCAAAATGGACACTGACTGAAATTAAGATAAAATCAGCAAGATGTTGAGGCCTTAACTTTACTCTTCTTTAAGTCATCACAGAGAGAGAGAGACACAGGCGAGAGAGACGCGGTATGCCTACCATTTTAAGTATTTTATAAGACCTACAGTATGTGGTCTAAAAAGGAAGGAAAATACAATCACGAGGGTCCACTTTTAAAGACAATATACCAACACACAGACAGCGCACAGCACAAACATAACAGCTCTCGCAATATCAATTGGAATTACATGGGTCTATTACTGATCTTTTTGTAGAATTATTTGGGGGGAAATTAGGAAGAGACTGTCACTGGCAAACACAGTTACATGCCCAACAACATTATATTGTACCCCTCTCCTCGTGGAGAAAAGCACATGAGCTAATTATGATTCACAAAGTAAGCAAAACAATGAAATGCATCATTCCAATATTGCCTAAAATTATTAATAAGATACTAATGATATAGACCTGTATAAGCAATATAACAATTGGGAACAATGAGCAGATAAGAGGTAAGCCATAATTTTGATTAAGACAAATGAGCGAGCTAAAATGGATGTATTTGTTCAGCACTTTTGAAACAGGCAGCACAGAAATCAGAACATAGGCCGTTCTTACAGTATTCTCCCTCTACAACAAGTCAGAACCATAGGATAAATAAAGGGGGCATATAAACAGACAATGAAAGCACTTACAATATTCGATGATGACATTTCTCTGAAACAGGCTATAGGTTACATGTGCACCACCAAGTCAGAACAGTAGGATAAGTTCTGAGGGGGAGAGGAACAAAATTCTTACATACTGACCACACCGCCCACGTCGCGTGCGCAAGCGTTGCAAAATGAATGTACACATACATGTTATTCAGTCATTGCACCCACACTGCTCGAGTCTGCGTAGCCAGGCGCTATAATAGAACATGGTTCCATTTGGAACACTTGACGCACTGCAAGTCCGGCTCTCCCATCTCCTCATTGGTTTTTAGAAACATATACCCACGTGGGTGATTGAAAGATGAACTGAGGTCCACACTCAAGTCCAGTTGGTGGTGGTAACGCACCTTAAAGTAGGTTTCCAACCGCCATATAAAGTCCAAAGAAGAAGAGATTACTAGAAAGAACCCTTTTATCTGTGGATTAATTGTCAGTGTAGCGATATTGTACATTTCAGGTAAAATAAAAACCCAATGTTTATATCCCAGGACAAATCAGCTAGCAACAGCAAGCTAGCTAGTTAAATTGACATAAATGTGTAATGATTTTTGACCTGTCCCCAAATTAATATAGTTGGTTCAGAGCTCGTTTTGATATTTCAACCTGCGTCAGGTGTGAGTGGACAAAATCAACATGCGCACAAGAGGTGTGTGTGTGTGTGTGTGTGTGTGTGCGTGTGTGATATATATATAAAATTATGAGCTAGAGCCACACCTGCCCTGAAAAACAGGTCACCAATGACTGGAGCACCCCTGCCTCCGGCCTGTCCTTTAAAAATGTAACAATAGAAGTATAAAGAGGGATCCTGCAAATGCAGATATGCCCACATGCAAGAACGCCCGGACAGCGGCCCGCAATTGCATCCTTCTTGCTTTCAATGAGAATGACAGATCTATAACACACATTTCTATGTGAATTGGTCTTCGCCAAAAAAGTTACATATTGCAGCTTTAATGATGAATACATCCTATACAACAATAAATATATTTTTTTTAATTATAATTGAACATTGTCTGTTCGGATGGGAGTTTCAAACCTCTGCCTCACACCGAAAAAAAGTATTCTGATTAATTTATATGGTCTCACAAGGGTATTTTTTTAGAGAATCAAAGGGGCGTGCACTTTACCTGATCACGTGCAACATCCTTGGATTGATAGAAGTTTCCTGATTTATTCTCATAGCTGCCTACTTTCGCTCTCACGGTAACTCGAAATTCCCACCAAAGTAAATCCACAATGTTTGTATTTTTTTAAATGATTACATTTAAGGCTACGTAACATTATCGAGAAGATAACGGGTTGATTCACTTAGAAACGAAAGTTTACGCGCGACAGCCAGCTGTCACTGTTGTTGACAGTGTGGATTATTTTGTTCGACGAGAACTGCAGACATGATGGCGTCTAGCTACAACGCCAAGGAAGAGGACAGACACCAGCCTGGTGCTACCGGCCATGTAGGCGCAGGAACTATGACAAATAAAATGCCGGACAACACTGCGTTCAAACAGCAAAGACTGCCCGCTTGGCAACCTATTTTGACAGCCGGCACTGTTCTTCCTGCTTTCTTTGTAATTGGTCTCATCTTCATCCCCATCGGCGTTGGGCTTTTCGTGACCTCAAACAACATCAAAGAGTTCGAGGTAACGTTAGCTAACTATCCATAAAGTATAGGTACCATAGCATAGTCCATTCATTTTGATTGTGTATGGGTTAACGCTGTTGGCTAGCTAAACATCTTTCAGTTTGTCTGCTTTGAGTGTAATTGCTAGCTAAATTGACGCTAAATGTTATTGATAATCTCCCTAATTTACAGATTGATTACACTGGTGTTGACATGTCAAGTCCGTGCTACAACTGTTCTCAAAGCTACAGCTGGAACAACACAAAGTCATGTACCTGTTCTGTACCCTTCTCTCTGGATCAACCATTTGAGGTAAACTGAACAACCTACAACTTTATTTACCCTTTTGGGTCCTCAAAGTACTGTATAATCACAATTAAATGTTTAGACAAGTCAATCGGTAATAACTGGACTGGAGGCATACTTAGTGTCCATTAGCTGCTCTATTTAGAAACACTTAACGGTCGGCCTCTATTCAGAATCGATCATTACTATTTTACACCATTTCCCTTAATGTTATTTATTATGCACTCAAATAGATTTTACAGGATGATGTTATTATGTGAAGGAAATCCTTATTTAGACACTCAGCCTCCTGCACTTTCATCTTGGAGTTCCAGCATTGTTGTAATGTCTTATGAAGGCCTATTCTCTCATCTGATGAATAACTGAACTAATTTATTACTCATTGATCTGAAATTCTTCCCCGACAGAGTAATGTCTTCATGTACTACGGATTGTCCAACTTTTATCAGAATCACAGACGCTATGTGAAGTCCAGAGATGACAGCCAGTTAAACGGAGATAAGACTTCTCTACAGGTATGGTACGGGTACACTAAATTGTGAGGGCGTAAGCGACATCTGTCAAGTATCACATTATACATTGAATAGATGTCGGCCTAATTGTTAGCTTTAAACATCCATTATTTTTACGCTGCACTGAAACTTCTTGGCACTCTTTACAGAGCCCCAGCAAGGAATGTGAGCCGTACCGCAGCAGTGACAAGCCTATTGCTCCATGTGGTGCTATCGCCAATAGCCTCTTCAATGGTAAGACTTGAGGGCGGAATTCACTTAACAAATAGTTGCCATTTTCGGTTCCGCAGTCTCTTAGTAACATTACGGCACACACCAATGCGCAACTACAAACTTATATAAAACTATTTACAGTGCATTCGGAAAGTATTCAGACCTCAGTTTTGCTGGGCAGCTAGGAAGAGTCTTGGTGGTTCCAAACTTCTTCCATTTAAGAATGATTGAGGCCACTGTGTTCTTTGGGGTCCTTCAATGCTGCATACATTTTTGGTATCCTTCCCCAGATCTGTGCCTCCACACAATCCTGTCTCGATGCTCTATGGACAATTCCTTCAACCTTATGGCTTGGTTTTTGCTTTGACATGCACTATAAAATGTGGGACCTTATATAGACTGGTGTGTTCCTTTCTAAATATTGTCCAATCAATTGAATTTACCACAGGTGGACTCTAATCAAATTATAGAAACATCTCAAGGATGATCAATGGAATCAGGATACACCTGAGCTCAGTTTCGAGTCTCATAGCAAAGGGTCTGAATACTTATGTTAATAAGGCATTTCTGTTTTATTTTGAACGCATTAGCCAAAATGTCTAATGTCTGTTTTTGCTTTGTCATTGTGGAGTATCGTGTGTAGATCGAGGGGGAGGGGGGGAATGTTTTAATGAATTTTAGAATAAGGTAAAGTAACAATGTGGAAAAAGGGAAGGGGTCTGAATACTTTACAAATGTACTGTAGATAAACGTCTACCTATTTGGACCAACCCTTGACTAGAGTTTTTGGAGTGGCTTTACTCTAGTTTGCCATGAAGCATCAGTGTTGGTCCACTATTTCAGAGACCGGGCTTGCTATTGACTGCCATGTATTTCTCATCAGACACTCTGGAGCTCTATTACATTGACCCTAATGGCTCCAGAACTGCAATTCCTCTGGTAAAGAAGGGTATTGCATGGTGGACGGACAAGCATGTCAAATTCAGGAACCCCAGTGGAAACAACAACCTCACTGTAGTTTTCCAAGGTGATTTGCATACCATGCAAAATGACACAACTCCCTTGTAATAATCAAATTATCATGACTGACTTGGCCTTTTTCCTCCTTCAGGCACAAGCAAACCTGTGAACTGGAGAAAGCCTGTCTTTGAGCTAGACCCATCAGACTCTGACAACAATGGCTTCATCAATGAGGATTTCATTGTGTGGATGAGGACCGCTGCCCTGCCCACCTTCCGCAAGCTGTACCGCATCATCCAGAAGAAGCCCAACAACATGACCCCCACGTTGCCCCGAGGAGAATACATCCTGGAGGTCACATACAGTATCCTTTTGAGAAAGACTGCAATACATTACAACCTAGAGATTTGTGGCAGGCATATGTTTGTATTGAGTGAACATTGCACATAGGAGACAGAGCCATATGAGTTTGTTCAGTTATAAACCTATGTAGAGTACAATGCTTACTGTAATGAATCTTCATTCTCTTTTACCATTCACAAAGTCTACATAAGACACGCACAATTATCTTTAGAATCCTTGTGTCCAGATGCGCTGCTGTCATTTTCTTTAACCATGTGACCTCAGATTACCCAGTGCGAAGCTTCGATGGTAGGAAGCGCATGATTCTGAGCGCCATCTCCTGGATGGGTGGCAAAAACCCCTTCCTGGGCATTGCTTACATCACTGTGGGCTCTGTCTGCTTCTGCCTGGGCTTAGTCCTCCTCAGCATCCACTACAGATATGGCAAATGTAACAACAGTGCAAATATTTCCAGCTGAAGGCCTTGCTCATATGGAGACCCTACCTCCTCCCTCTGCATGCCTGGGTCTAGCCACCACTAGTTTGCCCTGCTCTGGACTGCTTGCTGATTTAGCCTGGATGCACTGCTCTTTGTTTGTTAAAATGTTTGTTTTGTGTTGTAATGTTAGCTCTCTCATTCCCACCTCCAGTGGAAGGCTGCAGTCAGGTGTTTTTTCAGAAGGGTGATTATATATAATTTCAGCATGTTCTAGATATCTGTTGTAAAGAACTTACACCATTGCGGATTCTCGTGACAAAGGTCTGTTCTACACAATATGTCTGTAATATTGTGCCCTGTGTGTGTGTTACACCCTGTAAATTAATGGGATGAGACACAAAAAGGCTCTGGGAGCTTAGGATACTGTGTCTTTGTACAAGATGACTGCTGAAAATGTTCTCTGTGGTTCTGAAGTACATAGTGTTTGTATTATCTTTTTATCTTATCTCAAAAGAACGTATATTATTTGAGCAATGTATGTTGTATGGCTTGATGGCACTATATTTTAATTGTAAGTTCCACACATATTATTCTGTAATATTTCCTGTTTGAATGTACTAATGTTTTTATTTTACATACCTCTGAGGCAATTTCAAACAGATTTGAATTGGGGGGGAAAAGTTCATAGACATGTTGATTGTTTAAGGATATAAGCAGTTATTGATTTGATCGAATAAATGTTCACTTATCGATTTTGTTGCCGCTCAACAAAAGAGATCTTATTGAGATTGGTTTGTCAATGTTTAATCACATTTTTATTTTGATCAATTACTGTATTGGTAAAACTGGTTTTCTCTAGTATGGTATGTGTGAAATCCTATTTTGTCCTCTTAGGATACAGCCATATCCAACTTGATCTGAAGGTTTTATGGACCAATGCTGTTGACGTTGTCTCTACAATGGAACTTTTTGACTTGACTATCAAAATGCATTTTAAAACATTTAACAAGCTTCATTTCAATGTTGACCAAACGCTATGCATTTCAAAAGTGTTACATTTGTTATGCAGTACTTGAATTTCTATTTAGGTTTTCTTTGTTTTTTAAAGCTAATTTTGCCCTTTATTCTTTAATATATTGCATTGGATAATCTGCTGATATTTCAAAAGTTAATCAAATGTGAAAAATGGTATTTGCAAGTTATTGTTTGGTTTTTATTTCCCTCATCAATGTTAATGGAAATGAAATGTGAGGTGCACTCCTGGGTGTTGCCCAATGATGGAACTAAACCCTAGAATTTGCTTGTTATGTTTTGGCCAATGAGGGGCTTTGCAGCCAACGATCAGCTATATAAGTCCCACATACACGTAGGAATGAATGGAATTATAGAGCATTTAATTTCAAGGACAAAAGTACATATTGGATTGGGGACAGTAAAATGAGAACTTTCAAAATAATTGTTTATTTTTAGCTTACAGAACATGATTAAAGTATGCATTAAGCTGTCTGTAATATAATAAATGTGACATGTAGACATTAGTAAATGTATTTCTATAGCGTCCAAATTATTTTACAATGTGGGGGAGTGCCAAGATGTAGGTGTGGGGGCTTTAAAACAGCGCTCCCTGCCAGTCATCTAGTGTATATATAAAACTGCCATTGCCCCATACCAAGTTATTTCTCACACACACACACAGGTATTCTATCACAATTTCCACATTTCAGAAGTTAATGACTCTCAGTTGTCAACTGAATGTCAGGCCAGGCTTCTCTAAATTTGAGCAGAGAACACACCAATTGCCAATGTCACTTTCCGCCATACGGGGAAACTGACTTTTTCCAGATTGGCAGCAACCACCTTCATAGACTACGGTGAGCATTTCATCCCATGTATGAGCTGCACCTACTTTTCACAATTCTGGGATAATATTGTCCGACCAATTTTCCAAGGTGGAAACTGTCAGTTTATTGAGGAATATACAGTACCAGTCAAGATTTGGACACACCTACTCTTTCAAGGGGTTTTCTTTATGTTTACTATTTTCTACATTGTAGAAAAATAGTGAAGACATCAAAACTATGAAATAACACATATGGAGCATGTAGTAACCAAAAAAGTGTTAAACAAATGTAAATCTATTTTTTATTCTTCAAAGTAGCCAACCTTTGCCTTGATGACAGCTTTGCACACTCTTGGCATTCTCTCAACCAGCTTCACCTGGAATACTTTTCCAACCTTCTTGAAGGAGTTGCCACATATGATGAGCATTTGTTGGCTGCTTTGCCTTCACTCTGCGGTCCAACTCATCCCAGACCATCTCAATTTGGTTGAGGTTGGGTGATTGTGGAGGCCAGGTCATCTGATGCAGCACTCCATCACTCTCATTCTTGGTCAAATAGCCTTTACACAGCCTGGAGGTATGTTGGGACATTGTCCTGTTGAAAAACAAATTATAATCAAATTATAATCCCACAAAGCGCAAACCAGAACTGTCATGTTCAAAAAATATTGATACAACAGTAGCTAAGATTAGGAGAGGTCTGGCCATAATAAAGTGCTACTCTTCCTTCTTAACAACCCTATCAACAAGGCAGGTCCTACAGGCCCTAGTTTTGCTGCACCTAGACTACTGTTCAGTAGTGTGGTCAGGTGCCACAAAGAGAGATTTAGGAAAATTGCAGTTGGCTCAGAATAGGGCAGCACAGCTGGCCCTTAAAGTACACAGAGAGCTAACATTAATGACATGCATGTCAATCTCTCATGGCTCAAAATGGAAGAGAGATTGACGTCATCACTACTTGTTTTTGTAAGAAGTGTTGACAAGCTGAATGTACCGAGCTGTCTGTTTAAACTACGGACACCCCAAGGCCAGAACAGACTATGGGAGGCGCACAGTACTACATAGAGCCATGACTACATGGAACTCTATTCCACATCAGGTAACTGATGCAAGCAATAGTATCTTTTTTTTTTAAAGGTAAAAGTACACCGTATGGAACAGCAGGGACTGTGAAGACACACACAAAGGTAAATACACACATGCGTATACATTGTAATATTGTTGTATGGTGGGACTATACATTTTGTGTTGTACATTTTGTATTGTAGATATGTAGTGGTGTAATAATGTAATAATAATATGATGTACTGTTTTATATTTTGCTTTATATTCAATGTTAGTACTTTAATGTGTTTGGGATCCCAGGAAGAGTAGCTGCTGACTTGGCACCAACTAATGGGGATCCCTAATAAATACGAATGTAAAATGGTTCCAAATATCTGATCGTTACACTAGCACCAGTCTACAAGGGTCCAGCCTTCACACAAAGTAACCAATGAGCAGCGTGTGAACATATTGCAGCAATTTCCGGTCGTCTCTAGTTACTACAGCCACAAAGTCATAGTTATGGCTAAACTTCACCTCTTTCTACAATTTATCTTCTTAAAATCTGATTTGAAACCTAACCCTAATCACACTACTAACCGTATGCCTTACCCTAACTTTGAATTAAGATTTTGTTTTGTATTTTGTTTTCATACATTTGTACGTTTTGGGCTTTGTGGCTGTGGTAGCCTCAGCGTGATTCTGGGGGGTATGGCAACGCGAGACTATGGCTGTGTTAACAAGTGACAAAGATTATGGATTTTCTGACAAGATATGTCTCGCCGCCATAACAATGCGAGTCGTTGTCCGCAAAGCGGCACAGCTGGATGTCCAGCTCCCGCCTATCCTTTCTTTGAATTGGTGGATACAATTTAAGGGTTTTATTGGCATGGGTAACATATGTCTACATTGCCAAAGAAAGTGAAATAGATAATAAACAAGAGTGAAATAAACAATAAACAATGTACAGTAAACATTACACTCGCAAACGTTCCAAAGGAATAGAGACTTTTCATATGTCGCATTATAGCTTTATACAGTGTTGTAACGATGTGCAAATAGTTAAAGTACAAAGGGGAAAATAAATACATAGAAATATAGGTTGTATTTACAATGGTGTTTGTTCTTCACTGGTTGCCCTTTTCTTATGGCAACAGGTCACAAATCTTGCTGCTGTGATTGCACATTGTGGTATTTCACCCAAGAGATATGGGAGTTTATCAAAATTGGATTTGTTTTCGAATTCTTTGTGGGTCAAATCAAATCAAATGCTACTGGTCACATACACGTGCTTAAAAGATGTTATTGGTCACATACACGTGCTTAAAAGATGTTATTGGTCACATACACGTGCTTAAAAGATGTTATTGGTCACATACACGTGCTTAAAAGATGTTATTGCAGGTGTAGCAAAATACTTGTGCTTCTAGCTCCGACAGTAAAGTAATATCTACCAAGTAATATTTGACAAATACACAACATTTACCCAATACACACACATCTAAGTAAAATAATGGAATTAAGTATATTTAAATATATGGATTGAGCAATGTCAGAGAGACATAGAATAAAATACAGTAGAATAGTATAGGATACAGTATATACATTTGAGATGGGTAATGCAAGATATGTAGACATAATTAAAGTGACTAGTGTTCCATTTATTAAAGTGGGCAGGGTCTGTGTAATCTGAGGGAAATATGTGTCTTTAAATGGTCATACATTTGGCAGGAGGTTAGGAAGTGCAGCTCAGTTTCCACCTCATTTTGTGGGCGGTGTGCACACATCATTGTAATCGTTTTATTAATTTCGATGAGGGTTGGTGACGTCAACCGCCTGTATTCAATGGAGAGAGATGCTATGCTACTAGCCTTTGTGGAATAATTCAGACATAACTGTAAGGAATAAGTCATTGTTCTACCCCAGCTGGCATGAGAGGAATATTGACTTTGTTTTGGATGTTTTTTGACCACAAGGGTAATATTCTCACATATGAACAATTTATAACATTGAAAGAGTTTCCAATACCTTTCAGAGAGTTAATTTCTGTGATTAAAGCCGTTCCCAGTGGTTTAAATACACGAATGAAAACTCATCTTAGCTTAGGTAATAATCACAAAGTTTATCCAGAACTCAGATTGGAAGGTGTGGGCTTACTTGAAAAATCTTGTTGTAATAAATATATAAGACAAATTCTTTATTCACAAAACCAACTTACACCGAGAGGAAAGTTTTTCTGGAACATGCTTATTCCTGACATTGTCTGGAAAAATGCATGGTTAAGGCCTTACAAATATTGTATACCAAACCAAGTTAAGGAAGTACACTTTAACATTTTACATAAGATATATCCATGTAATTCTATGATATCCAAATTTGTGGCAATTGATGATATCTGCATTTTCTGTGAAAAAGAAGGTGAGAATCTGTCTCACTTGTTCTTTGAATGTAAATTTGTGTCAGAATTTTGGGAAAACCTTGCAAAATACTTATATACCATTATGAACACTAGCTATGTTTTTGACATGAAAGATATAATATGTTACTATTGCAATGATAACAAGACCACTGAAATGATTGTGAATTATTTTATTCTTGTTGCCAAATACTTCATACACAAACAGAAATTCCAAAACTCTATACCAAAATTACATTTTTTTTTATTGAATTGAACTATTTTATTAAAACATTCATCCTTGTGAACAATAACAATAACATTTTTCTAAATCATTACAATAAGATTTTTTCAGAGTGATTACAATTGCACTAGAATTGTTTTTTTTAATATATATTTTTTTGTTTGTTTCAGTATTTTCTCGTTAATACCTGAGTTCTGTTATGTATGATGTAAGAATGTAAATTGTTGACCTATATTTTGAATAAAACATTTTTTTTAAATGCTATGCTTACTAGCCTCAATTTATGAATATGCATAGCCATCACGAGACAACTCCCATATAAGGTGTTTTTTCTCAGCTTTGTCGGGATGTCACGTGTCCTACTTATATCAGTACACTCGTAACATGTTAAGCATTACGGAACTTCCATTTTATCAAATTAACCTCACTTAGCAAATAAGCCATTATTTTGGGGGGGACCAAATTCAACTCATTGATTTCCATACAAAAACTCCTTGCTTGGTGGGCGAAACAACGCCACCTGCTGGAGGGAGACAGAGTTTCTGCCGAGTTGGGCCACTCTCACCGTCTTCCTCTCTAGTGACTGACAACTGCAATTTATTCGCCATAAAGAATCTTGGGATATCACCAGAAGCACAGTAGATAGGATTTCAAAGTGTCCTTGTGCACTCACCTAGAAGTTTACCAAAATGTACAGACAATTTATGGTAAGCGTTCAATTATATATTCGACCAATTGTTATGTATTTGTGTACGCTATTCGATGTTTTATTTTTGGCTACTGCCGTTATCTGACATATGCCACTTCAAGTGAACTCTAAGCTACCGAGCTATGTTGCTAAGCTAGCGTGTAACGTTCACCGTTGACTAACTAGCCTTTTTTGTCAGGGTAGTTGGCATACTAGCTAGCTATCACCTGATATTTTACACTTGCTTGACAATCAAGTTAGCCTTCTGATCTAAACACACCTGTTTTTATACAGTATATTGTTAACCTAGCTAGAATGACACATGTTAGCTACTTGGTAAGCTAACCAAATGAGTAACTACATAGTAGTTATTCAATCAGCTAAACCTAGCTTGCCACGTATTCTCTTCCACAGTCTTGAATTGTCATCCACAAGTGTAAAGGTCACATAGGTTAGCTAGGAAAATTCTGACTAGCTCTATCTAACTATCCAAGTGTTGTAAAAGGTGGCGTTTGCACGTACACTTGTCATGTGAATGGCTATTTTTTGGAACAGGGTTTACGTCATCTGACACTTAAAGATGCGCTTCGCTTCCTGGTTGCTAAAATTCTAATAGTCCGCCTAATTTCAGGTTGTGACAAAACAAGCAGTCATTGTGTAAAGAATAATTGTACCTTCTAAACCGATATGAAATATATTTTCCATTACTAAAAATATTGTATATTCATCTGTTGGAAGCTGGTGTAGAAAACCGAATGTAAAAGACGCAGAACCTTTAGCACGGGACGCATAGACATAGCACACACAGAACAGATCTACCTACCGCTTATTAGACTTGCTTTCAACTTGAATGAATGGTCTATAACTAAAATGTGAATTTGGTCAGGTAGCCCAAAAAGTTACATTGTAGCTTTAATGTATGTGTGTGGAGGATAATGGTGCTTTCAAGATAATTGGGAACTTTTAGGTCAAATCATGGCATCAATGATCTTCACTTCGGAAAGTCGGAGCTCTAGAAAGATGCCAGAGTTTCCGACTTGGAATTACGAGTTGACGTTCAAAAATATGTTCCCCAGTCGGAGCTTGTTTTTCCCCCGACTTCCCAGTTGTCTTGAAAGCTTGGAAGTCTGAGATTTCCGAGTTACCAGTGGTTTTGAACACGGCATAACTTATGCTCAACTGTCTAGAATCACAGCTAAGCTACATGGCTTCCTAATGGACCAATTCTGTTGGCTAGATCTACAGTATCTAGCAGAAGGTGTACATTATACAGTATATACAAAAGTATGTGGACACCCCTTCAAATTAATGGATTTGGCTATTTCAGCCACACCTGTTGCTGACAGGTTTATAAAATCGAGCACACGGCCAGGCAGTCTACATAGACAAACATTGACAGTAGAATGGCCTTACTAAAGAGGTCAGTGACTTTCAACATGGTGCTGTCATAGGATGCCATCTTTCCAACAAGTCAGTTTGTCAAATTTCTACCCTGCTAGAGCTGCCCCGGTCAACTGTAAGTGCTGTTATTGTGAAGTGGAAACGTCTTGGAGCACCAACGACGGAGCTGTAAAGTGGTAGGCTACCCAAGCTCACAAAACAGGACAGAATAGTGCTGAAGTGCGTAGGTCCTAAAAATCTTCTGGCCTCAGTTGCAACGCTCACTACAGAGTTCCAAACTGCCTCAAGAAGCAACGTCGGCACAATAACTGTTTGTCGGGAGCTTCATAAAATGGGTTTCCATGGCCGAGCAGCCGCACACAATGCCAAGCGTCGGCTGGAGTGGTATATAGCTCGCCGCCATTGGACTCTGGAGCAGTGGACACGCATTCTCTGGAGTGATGAATCACGCCCCACCATCTGGCAGTCTGACAGACAAATCTGTGTTTGGTGGATGCCAGGTGAACGCTACCTGCCCGAATGCATAGTGCCAACTGTAAAGTTTGGTGGGGGAGGAATAATGGTTTGGCTTGGTTTCTTAGTTCCAGTGAAGGGAAATCTTAACGCTACAGATGCTAGTGACATTCTAGACGATTCTGTGCTTCCTGCTTTGTGGCAACAGTTTGGAGGAGGCCCTTTCCTGTTTCAGTATGACAATTACCCCTGTGCACAAAGCGAGGTCCATACAGAAATGGTTTGTTGAGATCCGTGTCGAAGAATTTGACTGGCTTGTATAACCGATGTGAAATGGCTGGCTAGTTAGCGGTGGTGCGCGCTAATAGCATTTCAAGCGGTGACGTCACTTGCTCTGAGACCTTGAAGTAGTTGTTCCCCTTGCTCTGCAAGAGCCACGGCTTTTGTGGAGCGATGGGTAACGATGCTTTGAGGGTGGCTGTTGTCGATGTGTGCAGAGGGTCCCTGGTTCGAGCCCAGGTAGGGGCGAGGAGAGGGACGGAAGCTATACCGTTACACTTGCACAGAGCCCTGTCCTCAACCCCATCGAACACCTTTGGGATTAATTAGAACGCCGACTGCTAGCCAGGCCTAATCACCCAACATCAGTGCCCGACCTCACTAATGCTCTTAGCAAGTCCCCGCAGCCATGTTCCAACATCTTTTGGAAAGCCTTCCCAGAAAAGTGGAGGCTGTTATAGCAGCAAAGGGGGGACCAACTCTATATTAATGCCCATGATTTTGGAATTAATGTTCAACGAGCAGGTGTCCACATTCTTTTGGTCATGTATTGTAGCTAAAGCAAGGTTATTAGGTAGTGCACATGTAAACACTTCAGTAATCATTTCCAGTTAATGTTTTTATTTTTCTGCATCTCTTCCTGATCACCTATATGTTTAGAGACTTCAGCAGCTGTCCAGCCGGACTATCTCCAGTAGTGCCCGCAGACAAGTGGACAACATGGTCAAGGAGAAGCAGAAGCTGTTCCAGGTAAGCTCTGGGGCCAAGACAGGCAGATGGCGATGGAGTGGAAATGTGGAATGGAACACCTGTCTACCGAAGCTCAAATACTTTTTTTTTAAAGTTGATAATTCTGTTCTGGTTTTGTTTACCTTTTTTTGACAGTCAATATTTGTGTTCAATCTTGTTTGACTAGTAATGGTGCAGTAATGCTAAGGTTAAAGTTTGTACTTTATTCTCAGGTTCTGGAAACAGAATCTTATTTTCCCACCATTGTAGCCTGAAAGATAAGTATTTATGATGTTTGCTCATAGGTTCACTCTTAGTTTGGGCTGGGCTGACTAATTTTGCATGCAGCGTGATATGCAAACAGCTGATACAAAATGAGACTTTTGATATCAGTGCTTTGCTGAATCTTGCATAACACCCAGAGATGTCCATTGCCCTGCTTTAAAATTGTGCATCGCCTCATGGACGTCCCGGTCGTGGCCGGCTGCGACAGAGCCTGGGCTCGAACCCAGAATCTCTGGTGGCACAGTGCCTTAGACCACTGCGCCACCCGGGAGGCTGCTTTTCTGCAATTTGTTGTTGGTTTTCATCTTAGCCTAGGAATTTCCTGATCCTTTTAAGGTCATAATGTTCATGGTAAGTAATTCCGTTTGTATTAGGTTAGGCTGTACTATGTCCCAAGTAGAACTTTGCTTTCCAATAAGCATACATCTTTTAAAAATGTTTACTTGTTTTAATTGCAGTTCTAAACATCTCACAAAATAATTGGGGCTATTGTAGTGCAGTGTGTGTTGATTAAGGAAATATTCAACATATTCAGGTGGTGCAAAAGTGCTTAGACCATTTTAAAATACAGCCACCACCCAGACCGAACCATTTAGTTTGTGGTTCATATATGTTGCTATGAAGGGCTTCTTTGCATACTTCTGAATATAATTTATAGGCTAATTTCCTCTTCTTCCTGTTTACACAGGCAGATAACGGGATACCAGTCCATCTGAAGGGAGGAGCCAAGGATGCTATTCTGTACAGGGCAACGATGGCCCTTACAGTCTTTGGTAAGTATGCATTACTTGTTGTACAGCCCTGATATGACCCTCCTTGAATGTAACATTGATTGTAAGTGCTAATGGAATTTTTACGGCATATGATCAAATAATATAGATCAGGTCTAACTACACACAGTGGAGTCAAATACCAGTTTCTCACATTATCCTGCTATTTTTTTTATTTGACCTTTATTTAACTAGGCAAGTCAGTTAAGAACAAGTTCTTATTTTCAATGACGGCCTAGAAACAGTGGGTTAACTGCCTTGTTCAGGGGCAGAACGACAGATATTTACCTTTTCAGCTCGGGGATTCGATCTTGCAACCTTCCGGGTCTAGTCCAACACTCTAACCACTAGGCTACCTACCGCCCCTATGCCTGTTATATAAAACATCTTTCTCCTCTCTTCACAGGAAGTGGATTTGTCGTGTATGAACTCCTCAATGCAGCAATGCCCAAGAAGGCATGAGTGCCCTTATCCATTTCCATCCCTAAATGAATCTTCTCTGTGGTACAGATGTATGATCTGGGAGATTTTTTTTTTGTCCTGTCAATAATGCCAATTTGTTTCATGCATGGGATCAATATTTATTGATTGTTCAATGAATGTACCATAGAGAATAAAACAACCACAATACAAAGTCTTATCTATGTGAATGTTATCATTTCAAAATCTCAATACATCTGATATAAAGAGTTATTTATTTATTTTTAGATACAGAATATGTATACTTTGTCTATAGCAATTCTGTTTTTAGCTGTGATTGTGTACATGAACCAATAGATAAACCATTATATGGGACAAAAGCCACTGGGCCTATAGGATAATGGTTACTTCTGTGCATGTGGTTGACTTTCAATGCTCTGCCCAAAATGTATTTCCTGCTTTTAAACACTAGAGGCCCTCACTGATCATGAAATGAGGGACATTTTACCATGTTTACAATCATCCCAAGAGGTGACACTGCCTCAATGAAACCCAAGCTGTTCAAGGCTGTTGATATGGGCTACCCAGTGGTGTAGTAGTGGTTACGCTCAAATTTAGCTAAAGAAAATATCAAAACAGTGAAGGAAAGGCACCCCATGTGGAAAAATTGTGTGAAACAGTGACATACACTCTGAATGACCTAAAATTATGAATCCCATATGGGTCTTTCACAGTCAGGCCAACTCAAACTGTACTGTGCAGTAGGCTAATAGTATGTCTACAACAGATGACTGAGTCAGAAATTCACAGGTTTCAAACATTCCACATCATGCTTTTAAATTATTCTTCTTTTTTTTTTACAGAAAAACAAAATTGTATGTTTTAAGTCCATAACAATGCTTAAACCACACCAGGAGACCAATTTTGAGGTTGGACAAATCGAAGAAATTTGGATTTATTAGAGTAGTTACCCTTTAATTCAATTGTTTGATTAGAGGTGTTTCTGTAGCGCATTAGAAGGAGTTTGCTAAAGTAATGGCCACTGGATTGATGCAAATAATCATATGATTCTGAGTGGGCGTGGGCTACTTTATACCTACACTTAATAGAGAAGGTTTTTGGGAAAGCCTTTCCATCTACCAGAAGACAGTGAGACCTATTATTAACATCGCGATATTTTTCCCGTTCCTTAATTGTTTTAAACCTGGACGTTTTACTTCATATTATGAAGCATGTCTTACCTTGCTTCAAAGTAGCCTACAGCCAAAACCCCACCGTAGAAACGTGGAGGCAATTATTTTTATAGACTTACTCGTATGCGTTCCCCTGTTCTATTGGTTTATGTCAACGGGTTTTCATTGTATAGCAGCTAAATGCATTATCCTAATCATATTATCAAATTATGATAGTTGTTGCATCTTTAAGTCCCTCCTCCTTCTAACGGATATTTCCATATCTGTCCGCTTGCATGTGCGGTGCGCATTTTTTAATGGTGTTTTCCCGCTAATTGCATTTTGGAATATCCATGCATAGGCCAACTGCAGTGTGAACATTGCTGCCTCTAAAATGTGAATAAATAATAGTTTATCAATATTTTACGCTAGACATTCCTATCCTTTCCATCAGTCCTATTAATTTATACGGCGTATACGTCCACTACACCACTTTCATACGTATCAATGGGGGTTAAGAAGTGAATAATAAGAAGAAAATAAGTGGGTATACCCTCCGATACACCACTGGGACTACCTGTCCCGTACAATTACTTAATCAAGTGAAATTGTACTAAATACGTTATATAGTTTATTGTTTGCAGTTGTCATTAAATGTAGGACCGTGTCATTGTGTTTTAAAATCGGTGGAATTGTATGTGTACAAGTTACCCGCATGTAGTCTAGGTTGCCCTGGCGACTGCATATATTCTCAGAGAGATCCACAAGAAAATCCACGAACGAGTCGTTTGGATAGTAAATTCAGCTGGTTTTTATTGATTGAACAAATACTTTCACTGAAATAGTAAGTAGACCATTTTTTAAAACCTAATATAGCCTACATTTGAATTTCCTCAGGGTTGACTGGCTATATAGACTGTGACTCACATTATCCCTGTTAACCCGTTATAGCCACTTAAGACAGAAGATCGTGATGTGCCAAAGGAACGCAGAAAAGAATGCACTTCCCTGAAGTGTATTCCCACTGGTGAATGTTTCACATATCAAACCATGGCAAGGTTTACCGGTGGAATTTCGTAAGAGTTTACGGCGGTAAAATGAGAGTTGGGAACAGCCCCCTATTAAGTAGCAGATTGTGGAAAGATTCTACCCACTTGGACAGAGACTTCCTTCTTGTACATCTGCTGTTGGAGCTTCCAGTAGCCAGCTAGAGGAGAGAAGGGTATACCCAGAGCTCCTAAAAGTGATCTATTCGTAAAAGTTATCTTCAACGAGACTGCATTTAAATTTTTAGATTTTATTCTGTCAGAATTGACCAGGTGAGCTACAAATATTTTATTTTATCCTGCTGTTGATTAGAAATAATTCAATATTTATACAAAATAAATGCCTTTCAATGAATAAGACATTGTGCTAATCTGTATGTGCTATTTATGCACCTTTTCAAAGACCTGGATACAGGAACGCAAAGATTAATTTATTTCTGGGAATAACTGCAAGATTAGTGCTTTTTTTCGCGGTCGGTTAATTCTTTAGGTTATAGTTTGTCCATAAAGAAACACGTCTATGTTGGATTATTTCTGGACCCAGTGTGTAATCAAGAATTATACTGTATAAGAGTATGCGCATCGAAGGAGAATAGTTTAGCCAAAGTAATCAATATATTAGTTGATAATTGGTAAACGTTTACTTTAAAGCAATGATACATTTGCTATTGGGCATATTGTTTTGGCAAAAGTTTTTTATTCTACATAATATATATACTTTTATAATCTATGAGCCTAACCTATACAACAGGTTGAATTATGATTACATTATTTATTAACAGTGAGTGAACGAAATCCATTTTTAGACTACTTATGCTTAATAACGAATATAGTTCAGAAAAAAAGTGATTCTATTTTTTGAGATAACCGTGCATAAAGTGACAGAAGTTAGGTCGTTAAATAGGCCTACTTTTTTCTCTCTTTTAATTGAACCAAATTTTGCCAGACAGTGGTTTAGGTCAATTCCTCCACTGGCAGATGCCCTTTCAGTCAGGCAAATGTAATCTATTCCCTTTCAAGGGCTCGTGACTTTCTGGCCACTCTCATCCCAACGCTACACTAAATGGGTTTGAAAATTTGATTGCAACTCTCTTCTCAGATTGATTCATGTGCTGCTGACCCATAAAGTATAAAAATGAAGATAAGGCTGTCGCTGGCCGTGGCTGCCTTTGTTGCTGTGTTATTCTCCACAGTTGAAGCTCAAGGTAAATGTCCCTTCCCCCCATCCCTCCTGTCAAGCCTTTTCATATACCCTCCAACTCTCTCTCTCGCTCTCTCTCTCTCTCTCTAGTTGTTTGATTACAGTGTTTAGGATGTAGGGGTTTTATTGTGTGTGGACCTACTATCACATGGAAACAACCCTAATGCATTGTACAGTATGATTAATAAAATTATACCCAGTTATGTGTGTATTGTGCTTGATTTGACTTGTCCTGAACCTCGTCTCTTGTTCTGTAATGTACTATGAGTTATTTCAGAATAGTTACAATTGCATTTACTCACTCCTGGTACATGTATATAACATATTCTAAATTAGTTTTTATAATTATGATAGGACTTATACAAACTCTGTCATGAAACCAACATCAGGAAATGTCTCCAGCTATGCCAATGAGAAATTAGGGACTCTGGTATTATGTCGTCAACAGTCATCTGTAATACCCAGTATGTGACATTACTGTCTCAACAGTTGGATCTGACTTTTATGTTGATGTCAGAGTCCTCACAGGGCTCTGAAACCATCATGTGTAACCATAGTCGTATTGATGTTATGGTTTGGTAAAAGAATCCAGGTTTCAATAGTCATTCCTTCATTGAAAATTAGATAGGATTTTTTTTTTTCAATTATGTGTTCTAAAACAAAAGTACACTAAAAAGAAGTAAAACTAAAATCATTTCATGGTTTAGTTATTCCCCTCTGTAATTATGTCAACTAAAATTAAGTTTACATTAGCTGTTCTAGATTTGAGTATTTCTCATATTTCGATCGCCAAACAAAATAAGTGGTCATGACATGATCATTTGTAGAAATGTGAGATCATAGTTTCAATATCCCTGATGTTCAAAACGTGAGAATTCAATTCTTATGTTTTTTTGAAGTGTAAAAACATTTTCAGACCAAAGACAAAAACCCAAAATGGAAAGTTCTGATTATTTCCCCTGAAAGCTTTTTTGGGGAGTTCAATGTCTACTCCCATATATCTTTACTAAGGGAATGGGAATATGTAATATGAGAATCGCAAATTAATCCTCAGACAGGGCAAAGACAAAGATAATGTGGCATTCTCGAAAACGTTGAGTTGCGATCCATATGGAAAGTTAATTTGTAGTAATTTTTGTCAGTACATGTTGCGAAATTACTTTGGCATCCCTTCTGCCTCTTTTGGAGAGTCATAGCTCTTTCCTCTGAATGACTGACTGGCTGTAGACTAAGGTTACTGACAGTAGCCAGAGTCTGGCTTATGGGAAAGGCAGTGTCCTCTGGTCAACCAGGGTGCTGTGATGTGCATCCACGCCTGTTGAGGGAACTCGACCAAAAAGATATCCACCAATGTTTATTGTGATTATTTTATATCTTCAATGCTTTTTTTCAATGTCTTGTTTTAGAAAAGTATGTTAAAATGCAAGATGAGAAGATTGAACAGAAAATGTGCGCAGTAACAACTCTGTAACAACTGTGTTTCCAACTATTTACGACTTTTTCTACAACAATGCTCAAACAGCTTGAGCAAAGTGACACAGCTCTTTACTCTTGTGAGTGAAAACAACCTCCCTACCCACTTTCCTTACCCAAATTCCCCTCCATCTCCCCACCTCCCCTTTACTTAACACCCCTCCCTACCCACTTTCCTTACCCAACGTCCTCCTCCATCTCCCCACCTCCCCTTTACTCAACACCCCTCCCTACCCACTTTCCTTACCCAAATTCCCCTCCATCTCCCCACCTCCCCTTTACTTAACACCCCTCCCTACCCACTTTCCTTACCCAACGTCCCCCTCCATCTCCCCACCTCCCCTTTACTCAACACCTCTCCCTACCCACTTTCCATACCCAACTTCCACTCCATCTCCCCAACACCCCTCCCTACCCACTTTCCTTACCCAACGTCCCCCTCCCCATCTCCCCACCTCCCCTTTACTTAACACCCCTCCCACCCACTTTCCTTACCCAACGTCCCCCCATCTCCCCACCTCCCCTTTACTCAACACCCCTCCCTACCCACTTTCCTTACCCAACTTCCCCCTCCATCTCCCCACCCCCTTTACTCAACACCCCTCCCTACCCACTTTCCTAACCCAACTTCCCCCTCCATCTCCCCACCTCCCTTTACTCAACACCCCTCCCTACCCACTTTCCTTACCCAACGTCCCCCTCCATCTCCCCACCTCCCCTTTACCCAACACCCCTCTCGAACCACTTTCCTTACCCAACTTCCCCCTCCATCTCCCCACCTCCCCTTTACTCAACACCCCTCCCTACCCACTTTCCTTACCCAACTTCCCCCTCCATCTCCCCACCTCCCCTTTACCCAACACCCCTCCCAACCCACTTTCCTTACCCAACGTCCCCCTCCATCTCCCCACCTCCCCTTTACTCAACACCCCTCCCTACCCACTTTCCTTCCCCAACTTCCCCCTCCATCTCCCCACCTCCACTTTACTCAACACCCCTCCCTACCCCCAAGTGGGTTTATTTATTCTTGTTCAGAGACTTTCTTGGAGACATGAGGGGAGCTTTCCCGGGCCCCCTGAATTGATGTCAGGTTGGTGATCCTCTTTTACTGTGTACCAATAGCAGCTTAGTTCAGGTCCTAGTTGTTGTCCGCCTGTGCATTCAGTGTGTCCTGAGCTGTGGCTTTCTCAGTGGGTATTTTACAATGATATTCTTGCATCCCATTCCACTGCCCCTCCTCAACAGCTTGCATGCCACCCACCTGCTGACATGGTCTGCAAGGCCAGCCTTGGCATGTATGTCTTCATCACATACTCATCATCATCATGGACTATAGTATGTAGCATATAAGAAGTGCCTATACAGACATAGGCTAGAGGAGGAAGAGGCACTCCTACAGCACCTCACTTCGTAGATGTTAAGACTCTGACATTCTCACAGTTCTAGCTATCTTGTTATTCTGTTTACCCTCAAGTACATGTTTATATGTCCAAACACTTTTGTTTCCCATTTAACTGTACTCACATAAAGGTGAAAGGTCACTCAACACTCAGCTGATCTAAATAGGTTGCATGTGAACCCCAACTGAGGAAGAATATCATGTTAAAATATGTTTATTATCTCTGTGTGTGGTCTGTCATGTACATGGAAACTTTCATCCAATTTGTCAAGTTGTTCTAAACAACTTTCTCATGTACATGTGCATGGTGCCGTGGCAGCCAGCTCAATGTGGACACGTGTGTTGTTGTCAGATTGCATCTGTTGTTTTATTTTTTTCAATATATTTGTAAATGATTTTCCTCTGTATCTCAACTCTCTCTTCATGTTGTCTGTGTAAGGCAAGCAGTGTCCCAGCACCTCATGCCATGCTGTTCACTCTGCCAATGAAAAGAACGTACACAACAGTCTCCCGTGACACATTGTGTATTCTTTTTGCAAGGTTTGCAATGGATTTATGCCAATGACTTGTGCTAGTCTCTAAATATACAAATAGTTTGTCAAAATATGTATATATACTCTGTATATATAACATGTGTTAAAATCAGCAAATGCCATCAACATTACCTGGCAATCTTGACTCCATTGTATAATCAATAATGTTGGAATGAAAATGTTGTTGTACTTGTGTGTTGTTCCAATCAACTCCATGACTTGAGAGCAACCTGTTGGTGCTGGTTGGTTGGGCATGCGTGGTAATGACTGCACTCAGCATGTATTGGATGGTTCACTCAATGTTTGTCCTTAGGGGAGTTTTATGTGGAGTTGGTCTGTATTAATGTTGTTTACTCCAGACTTCCGGTGCTTGAGTTGCTGACTAGGGTCACCTGGTTGTGCAACTCAAACAAATGCCATTTTGTTTTCCAAAATGGCTTCTCACACTTTTTAAATGTTGTTGTAAATTTATTTTTTGTCACATTTACCATGGATGTGGGTTTTTGTCTCCCTCAACAATGAACGTCTCAACTTCAGTCATGAAGTGTTTATCGTTGGGCTAAATGTGAATGCTTGATATAAAATGCCTTGCTGAAATACTTGATCAACACCTATATACTCATACCCATGTTTTGCTTACATGTAAGTTAACATCAGTTCCTCTTTTGTTTGCAGTGGAGCCCCCCTCAGACTTGAAATTTAAAATTCTAAATGAGAACACAGTGCAAATGTCATGGAGAAAACCATCGCAAAGGATACAAGGCTACAGAATACAAGTTGTATCGGATACAGGTTCGTATTTATTGATCTCATCGGTTAATTGACGTTTGCCTTACTAGTTATAGCCTTTCATGCCAAGCTGAATGATAATTTGCACCAATGCTAATGGAAACCCATTCTCTATATCCCAGATGAACCAGCCAAAGAGTTTAACCTCTCTGCCACTGCTACAAAGACGTCTATCCCAGACCTGACTCCTGATCTGGACTACTCAGTGTCCATCATCTCCTATGATGGCACAGAGGAGAGTATACCCATCTTTGGTCAGCTCACTAGTAAGTGCTCAATATTCAAATCAAAACAAATGTGTCTCCTGCACCAAATACAACAGATGTAGACCTTAAAGTGAAATGCTTAAATTACTTAAAAATAAGTTGAAATGTAGCAAATAATTAAGGAGCAACAATAAAATAACAGTAGCGAGGCTATATACAGGGGGTTCCTGTACAGAGGGTTCCGGTACAGGGTCAATGTGAGGGGGCACCAGTTAGCAAATGTAATTGAGGTAATATGTACATGTAGGTAGAGGTAAAGTGACTACGCATGGATAATAAACAGGGAGTAGAAGCAGCGTAAAAATGTGGGGTGGGGACAATGCAATTAGTCCTGGTAGCCATTTTATTAACTGTTCAAGAGTCTTATAGCTTGGGGGTAGAAGCTGTTAAGAAGCCTTTTTGACCTAAACTTGGCGCTCCGGTACAGCTTGCCGTGTGGTAGCAGAGAGAACAGTCTATGACTAGGAAGGCTGGAGTCCTTGTCAATTTTTTGGGCTTTCCTCTGACACTGCCTGGTATAGAGGTCCTGGATGGCAGGAAGCTTGGGCCCAGTGATATATTCTGATGCTGTTACAAGGTTAAAAATAACTTGTGTGAAAAGTCAGATGGCTTTCCCAAAAGCCTGATGTGGACTGATATCAAAAGGGTTTAACCTCAGATCAGATCACTCAGCCATAGGAACAATGGGCCAATTACATAGCTGTCTATGGTGTAGCTGCCAAGTGAGATGAAAAACATAGTTTATAGCGTTAGCTTCTAGACACATCAGAAGAAGGAAATCACATTTGTTTTTTGAAACTTGAATCATGTATAGCTAATGAACCAGGAAAAATATGTTTATATGTATGTGGTTGATATCCCATTGAAGAGGCTTGATGATGTGTTGATTGTCTTGGATTTACATGGACTATGGCACACAGGATGTCATGATAACAGTTCAAGTTCACTTGTCTTTCAGTTCAATCCAGTAACACAAGTGGAACAGCAAGGAGACCTCAGACTTCAGAAGCAATCAGTAAGTATGTTTATCTCAATGTCAACCAATCCCCTCTATGCCCATTGCCTGTCCACATAGCTGTACCATTTTTCCAGTACATTTTTTGTGTTTGTCCATGAACTTCCATCATAATCATAATCATAGTTTTCTCTGGAATATTTTCCTCAGCCTCAAATACCCCTTCTGTACTGATGAGTTGTCACAGTGTGAGCAGACAGGTGGACCGACAGTGGCTGAGAATGTACACTGTAATTCGTAATTGAAAACAGTCTTCACATTGAGGCAAACGGGTTCCTTTTGGGCTCCCATAATCCAATGAGTGGGATGACGTCACTGTCATGCCAACTCGGTGCATGTCCGTCCTTTAAATTAAATGTTGAAAGAAGTGGAAAGGATTACTGCTCTGACCAGAAGTCCTTTTACTGGAGTTCTTTGCCTCTCCAGTCCAGTCTGTGGATTGACAGGGAGACACGCTTACTTTTCCCCACCATGTACGATTTGGGTGGAAATTGAACCAGAAGTCCTGAATACAAAATCTGGTAGAACGCTCTTACCGCTCTCACAATAGACCTAATTGTCCTGCTAAATCGGTAGAATATTTTATGTTTTATCAATAAATCTTCAAAAGGTGAGAATAACAAGATGTGAGAAGCACATACGCATAAAGAGTCAAATAGACCTAGGGGATCTAAGATTCAAGACATTCATAGAAGTCCTGCGAATTATTGCATCTTGGATGTTCCAGAGAATCTGATGGATCTGTGATTTAAAAACCCACTAGGGTTTGAAAACATAAAACCGAACAATACCGTTGAAAGTTTCAGTGATTATTTGGTCCATAAAAACACATTTTTGTCTTCATGACTGTTGGAATATGTCAGATATTTTCATTAGAGTACCACAAAGGTGCACCAATCTGTCAGATTGTGTTCAGACAATTAATTGTGTTGCCTCTCTCCCCATCCCCCTCTCCACCCCTCCAGAGTGTTCAGTCAATGCCATAGCAGACCTAGTTTTCCTGGTGGATGGCTCCTGGAGCGTTGGCAGGGAAAACTTCAAGCATATTCGCAGCTTCATCAGTGCCTTGGCTGGTGCCTTCGACATCGGAGAGGACAAGACCAGGGTGGCCGTGGTCCAGTACAGCACAGACACCCGCACTGAGTTCCCACTCAACCGCCACTCCAAACGAGGGGAGCTTCTCAAAGCCATCAACACCCTGCCCTACAAAGGAGGAAACACCATGACAGGTATACGTGATTTGTGTGACTTAACAGCCTACTTGGACGTGTTTGATCCCTTACAGCATGGATAGCCTGTAGATCATTTGTAAATTCTTGTAGGACCGAATCCTAACTTGAGATCTGTGTGTGTAACTAGAACATTGGTGCAAATCCTCCATTTTATGTTCTGTTTCCGTGCTTGTTCTCAAGGTAGACTTCCGCCCACAGACAATAAATGTTGTCTTACGCTGAAAGATTTTTGGTAACACTATTTTCTTAAAGGTAAATTATGTTACACTCTGTCTCTAGGGGACGCCATGGACTACCTGCTGAAAAACATCTTTACGGAGGCGGCTGGCGCCAGGAAAGGCTTTCCGAAGATAGCCATGATCATCACAGACGGAAAATCCCAGGACCCAGTGGAGGAGTATGCTAAACGACTCAGGAACATTGGAGTGGAAATATTTGCCTTAGGTACTGCTCTTTCTTGAGAACATCCTTATAATGCTTTTAGTTTGTGTGTGCCTGGAGATTCTGTAATGGCTGATGTCCAGGGTACTCAATTTCTCAGCCTAATTTGTAAGATTTTTTTCACAATGTAGGCATCAAAGGAGCAGATGAGAATGAACTGAAGGAAATGGCCTCAACTCCCCACAACACACATGTCTACAATGTTCCTAACTTTGATGTGATCAAGGCAGTGCAGAAAAAGCTCATCACTCAGGTGTGCTCCAGTGTGGAAGACCAGCTCAACTCTCTAGTGAGCGGAGATGATGGTAAGACATTATATATGATGGTAAGACATTATAGATGATGGTAAGACATTATAGATGATGGTAAGACATTATAGATGATGGTAAGACATTATAGATGACGGTAAGACATTAAAGATGATGGTAAGACATTATAGATGATGGTAAGACATTATAGATGATGGTAAGACATAGATGATGGTAAGACATAGATGATGGTAAGACATTGTAGATGACAGTAAGACATTAAAGATGATGGTAAGACATTAAAGATGAAGGTAAGATATTAAAGATGATGGTAAGACATTATAGATGACGGTAAGACATTATAGATGACGTTAAGACATTAAAGATGACGGTAAGACATTATAGATGACTGTAAGACATTAAAGATGACAGTAAGACATTATAGGTGCTGGTAAGACATTATAGATGACGTTAAGACATTATAGATGACGGTAAGACATTATAGATGACGGTAAGACATTAAAGATGACGGTAAGACATTATAGATGACGGTAAGACATTATAGATGACGGTAAGACATTAAAGATGACGGTAAGACATTATAGATTACAGTAAGACATTAAAGATGATGGTAAGACATTATAGATGACGGTAAGACATTATAGATGACGGTAAGACATTAAAGATGACGGTAAGACATTATAGATGACGGTAAGACATTATAGATGACGGTAAGACATTAAAGATGACGGTAAGACATTATAGATGACGGTAAGACATTAGAGATGACGGTAAGACATTATAGATGACGGAAAGACATTATAGATGACGGTAAGACATTAAAGATGACGGTAAGACATTATAGATGACGGTAAGACATTATAGATGACGGTAAGACATTATAGATGACGGTAAGACATTAAAGATGACGGTAAGACATTAAAGATGACGGTAAGACATTATAGATGACGGTAAGACATTATAGATGATGGTAAGATATTATAGATGACAGTAAGACATTATAGATGACGGTAAGACATTAAAGATGACGGTAAGACATTATAGATGACGGTAAGACATTATAGATGACGGTAAGACATTAAAGATGACGGTAAGACATTATAGATTACAGTAAGACATTAAAGATGACGGTAAGACATTATAGATTACAGTAAGACATTAAAGATGATGGTAAGACATTATAGATGACGGTAAGACATTAAAGATGACGGTAAGACATTATAGATTACAGTAAGACATTAAAGATGATGGTAAGACATTATAGATGACGGTAAGACATTATAGATTACAGTAAGACATAGATAATGTATTACATCACATTTCCATTGTTTGATTTAAATCTTCACCTATTTCAAGTACATTGTCAGAAATAGGTATGGTCAATGTAACAAATCAACATCTTTGTAACTGTAAATGTATTGTTGAAGTGTTTCCTAACCAAACTACATTTGTTCTGTCTCTAGTGGTGGAACCGGCCTCTAACCTTCAGGTGCTTGAGATCTCCTCTAAGTCCATGAGGGTGACGTGGGATCCCTCTCTGGGGGAGATCACAGGCTACAAGCTGACCCTGATGCCCATGATGGCTGGGATGAAGCGCCAGGTGGTATACGTGGGGCCCACCCAGACCTCCGTCAACGTCCGGGACCTGTCCCCAGAGACTGAGTACGAGATCAGCCTGTTCGCCCTGAAGGGTCTGACACCCAGTGATGCTGTCCTGGCCATGGAGAAGACTCAGCCTGTCAAGGTGTCATTGGGTGAGATAACGCTCTGTAACAGCATATCAGTGATCCACTCACTCTCTCACATACTAACTCACTGAAAGTTGACTTAGTTGCTATGTAAAAGAACAACCTATTTCATAATGTAGACCATATAGAGATGACATCTAATGTCCTTCCCTCCCCAGAATGCTCTCTTGGAGTGGACGTACAGGCTGACGTGGTCCTGCTGGTCGATGGCTCCTACAGTATTGGATTACAAAACTTTGCCAAGGTTAGAGCTTTCCTGGAGGTCCTGGTCAACTCCTTCAACGTTGGGCTCGACAAGATCCGGCTCAGCTTGGTCCAGTACAGCAGGGACCCCCACACTGAGTTCGCCCTGAACACCTATAATGACATTGCTTCAGTGGTCAAGGCTGTCCGGACGTTCCCTTACCGCGGAGGCTCCACCAACACGGGCAAGGCCATGAACTACGTCAGGGAGAAGATCTTTATCTCCACCCGAGGCGCTCGAACCAGCGTCCCACGTGTCATGGTCCTCATCACAGACGGCAAGTCCTCGGACTCCTTCAAGGATGCGGCCACCAACCTAAGGAATATAGATGTGGAGATCTTTGCTGTGGGGGTGAAGGACGCTGTAAGGTCAGAGCTGGAAGCCATTGCTAACGCCCCAGCAGCGACCCACGTATACACTGTGGAGGACTTTGATGCTTTCCAGAGGATCTCCAAGGAGCTCACCCAGTCCATCTGCCTGAGGATCGAACAAGAGCTCCTAAACATCAAGAAGAGGAGTGAGTAGCCATTTAACATTTCCATGGTAATAGAACAATGATGAGACTTTAAAATGTATGTCAAACAAAAACCAATGATTGTAAAGTTAAACAAACCATGCACAATGACTACTTTTAACAATTTCCACTGAAAATTGTGCAAAAACACATTTACTTGAAGATCACTGCAGATGCAAAGTTTGGTAGCAGAATGACAGCACAAACAGCACAAACAGTACAAACTGTAATTCTGTTACCAAACCAAACATCAGCCGTGTTCTTCAAGTAAACGTGTTTCTGTAACATTTTCAGTGGACATTGTTAATAGTAGTCCTTGTGCATAGAGTTGGATGGTTTGTTTAAGAAGAATTTGTTTGACATACATTTTCAGTGGACATTGTTAATAGTAGTCCTTGTGCATAGAGTTGGATGGTTTGTTTAAGAAGAATTTGTTTGACATACATTTTCAGTGGACATTGTTAATAGTAGTCCTTGTGCATAGAGTTGGATGGTTTGTTTAAGAAGAATTTGTTTGACATACATTTTCAGTGGACATTGTTAATAGGAGTCCTTGTGCATAGAGTTGGATGGTTTGTTTAAGAAGAATTTGTTTGACATACATTTTCAGTGGACATTGTTAATAGGAGTCCTTGTGCATAGAGTTGGATGGTTTGTTTAAGAAGAATTTGTTTGACATACATTTTCAGTGGACATTGTTAATAGGAGTCCTTGTGCATAGAGTTGGATGGTTTGTTTAAGAAGAATTTGTTTGACATACATTTTCAGTGGACATTGTTAATAGGAGTCCTTGTGCATAGAGTTGGATGGTTTGTTTAAGAAGAATTTGTTTGACATACATTTTCAGTGGACATTGTTAATAGGAGTCCTTGTGCATAGAGTTGGATGGTTTGTTTAAGAAGAATTTGTTTGACATACATTTTCAGTGGACATTGTTAATAGGAGTCCTTGTGCATAGAGTTGGATGGTTTGTTTAAGAAGAATTTGTTTGACATACATTTTCAGTGGACATTGTTAATAGGAGTCCTTGTGCATAGAGTTGGATGGTTTGTTTAAGAAGAATTTGTTTGACATACATTTTCAGTGGACATTGTTAATAGGAGTCCTTGTGCATAGAGTTGGATGGTTTGTTTAAGAAGAATTTGTTTGACATACATTTTCAGTGGACATTGTTAATAGGAGTCCTTGTGCATAGAGTTGGATGGTTTGTTTAAGAAGAATTTGTTTGACATACATTTTCAGTGGACATTGTTAATAGGAGTCCTTGTGCATAGAGTTGGATGGTTTGTTTAAGAAGAATTTGTTTGACATACATTTTCAGTGGACATTGTTAATAGGAGTCCTTGTGCATAGAGTTGGATGGTTTGTTTAAGAAGAATTTGTTTGACATACATTTTCAGTGGACATTGTTAATAGTAGTCCTTGTGCATAGAGTTGGATGGGTTGTTTAAGAAGAATTTGTTTGACATACATTTTCAGTGGACATTGTTAATAGTAGTCCTTGTGCATAGAGTTGGATGGTTTGTTTAAGAAGAATTTGTTTGACATACATTTTCAGTGGACATTGTTAATAGGAGTCCTTGTGCATAGAGTTGGATGGTTTGTTTAAGAAGAATTTGTTTGACATACATTTTCAGTGGACATTGTTAATAGGAGTCCTTGTTTATAGAGTTGGATGGTTTGTTTAAGAAGAATTTGTTTGACATACATTTTCAGTGGACATTGTTAATAGGAGTCCTTGTGTATAGAGTTGGATGGTTTGTTTAAGAAGAATTTGTTTGACATACATTTTCAGTGGACATTGTTAATAGGAGTCCTTGTGCATAGAGTTGGATGGTTTGTTTAAGAAGAATTTGTTTGACATACATTTTCAGTGGACATTGTTAATAGGAGTCCTTGTGCATAGAGTTGGATGGTTTGTTTAAGAAGAATTTGTTTGACATACATTTTCAGTGGACATTGTTAATAGGAGTCATTGTGCATAGAGTTGGATGGTTTGTTTAAGAAGAATTTGTTTGACATACATTTTCAGTGGACATTGTTAATAGGAGTCCTTGTGCATAGAGTTGGATGGTTTGTTTAAGAAGAATTTGTTTGACATACATTTTCAGTGGACATTGTTAATAGGAGTCCTTGTGCATAGAGTTGGATGGTTTGTTTAAGAAGAATTTGTTTGACATACATTTTCAGTGGACATTGTTAATAGGAGTCCTTGTGCATAGAGTTGGATGGTTTGTTTAAGAAGAATTTGTTTGACATACATTTTCAGTGGACATTGTTAATAGGAGTCCTTGTGCATAGAGTTGGATGGTTTGTTTAAGAAGAATTTGTTTGACATACATTTTCAGTGGACATTGTTAATAGGAGTCCTTGTGCATAGAGTTGGATGGTTTGTTTAAGAAGAATTTGTTTGACATACATTTTCAGTGGACATTGTTAATAGGAGTCCTTGTGCATAGAGTTGGATGGTTTGTTTAAGAAGAATTTGTTTGACATACATTTTCAGTGGACATTGTTAATAGGAGTCCTTGTGTATAGAGTTGGATGGTTTGTTTAAGAAGAATTTGTTTGACATACATTTTCAGTGGACATTGTTAATAGTAGTCCTTGTGCATAGAGTTGGATGGTTTGTTTAAGAAGAATTTGTTTGACATACATTTTCAGTGGACATTGTTAATAGTAGTCCTTGTGCATAGAGTTGGATGGTTTGTTTAAGAAGAATTTGTTTGACATACATTTTCAGTGGACATTGTTAATAGGAGTCCTTGTGCATAGAGTTGGATGGTTTGTTTAAGAAGAATTTGTTTGACATACATTTTCAGTGGACATTGTTAATAGGAGTCCTTGTGTATAGAGTTGGATGGTTTGTTTAAGAAGAATTTGTTTGACATACATTTTCAGTGGACATTGTTAATAGGAGTCCTTGTGTATAGAGTTGGATGGTTTGTTTAAGAAGAATTTGTTTGACATACATTTTCAGTGGACATTGTTAATAGGAGTCCTTGTGTATAGAGTTGGATGGTTTGTTTAAGAAGAATTTGTTTGACATACATTTTCAGTGGACATTGTTAATAGGAGTCCTTGTGCATAGAGTTGGATGGTTTGTTTAAGAAGAATTTGTTTGACATACATTTTCAGTGGACATTGTTAATAGTAGTCCTTGTGCATAGAGTTGGATGGTTTGTTTAAGAAGAATTTGTTTGACATACATTTTCAGTGGACATTGTTAATAGGAGTCCTTGTGCATAGAGTTGGATGGTTTGTTTAAGAAGAATTTGTTTGACATACATTTTAAAGTGGAAATTCTGAGTCTCAGTATTAAATTCCCGTACCCTTATAACAAAGGGCTGGGGGTTTTCCTTCTCTGGTCATGTGGTCAACAAAAACTCCTAGCCCTACTCATTACACATACCCCTGTTTGAAGTTTAGCATGCTTACTCTGGGCTGTACTGTACCTGTAACTATAGCTACATAACCATACATGTGGGTTACTTTAGTGGCAGCCGCTAAGTGACCTCGAACTCTGTATAGTCCATTGTAATCAGTTATTTGTGCTGCGGTAAAGCAGGTCAGAACTGTGCTACTGCAATAGTGATATCATAATGTAACTACATCTCCACTACACAAAAGGCTGAGTAATAATCTGAATCTATTATTACCCTTGCCTTGGTCTGTTTCTTTCTCCCCAGCTGGCTTCTGGTCAGGCAAACACAAGCGAGGTATTCATTGTCAGGGTTCTCCCCAGGATTGTTTAACAAGGTGGTGCTGCTGAGAACACCTGTAACTGCCATTTCCTGCAATCTAGAGCAAATAAATACTCAATTAGGGTGTGGTGCCTTGCCTTAAATGATAACAAATAAAAATATATAGTACTTTTATTTATTTTTTTACATTGTGGTGCAGCCAGTCAGCGTAGTGCCCTTGTTGCATTTTTTGGGGGAGAAACCTGATTGTTTTATCTCTCTGGGCATGCTGCCTTCAAAATATCACAAAACCATATGCCTGCATCTCAGGGGAGCTCGTTGAACAATTTGTTATCGTTTACTGTTTTTAAACACTATAGCAACTGACTGGAGACCCTCTGTTATTCTGACCTAAATGTCCTTCCAATTCAAAGGCCACCCGTCTCTGAAGGTCAACAGGACTTTAGACAGTTTTCAACACCACAGAAGCAGGGCATCAGTTTATCTGCTACACTTATTATCAGTAATGATCCCCCTTTTCCAAGAACACAAAACAATTAGCCATTGGCAATGTCCTGGGGTTTTAATATGAATTTGTTGTAATCTTGTCGGCTTAATGCACAATGCTAGCATTCAGTATGAGGAGTGTTTCCTATGACCAAGACACTCATGGAAGATAAATGGTCAAATATGGATCTGTGAATGGTGTTGAATGAGTTCAACACATTGGTTCCATTCCAGCTTTTCTGAATGAATAAGATAGACACCTCTGCTTAGCATTATCAAAAGCCCTAACGATTACATTTCCTGTGAGGACAAAACACAAGCCAGTCACTTAATTGTGTTTTATCCCTCTCGTCAGGTCTGATTGCACCCAGGGACCTGGAGTTCTCTGAGGTGACGTCCAGAAGCTTCCGTGTCACCTGGACAATCGATTCCACCAACGTCATGTCCTACTTGGTGCGTTTCCGTAAGGCAGAGGACATCACTGGGGACTACATCTCCCTGGCTGTGCCAGCCGACACCACCAGCGCCATCCTGCCACACCTCACCCCCTTCACCACCTACGAGGTCAACGTGTTCGCCCAGTATGACAAAGGAGACAGTTTCCCTCTGTCAGGGGAGGAGACCACTTTGGAAGGTAAGGGGTTAAAAGCATACACATTCAGGGGTTTCACAGCATAATCAAGTGAAGAGATACAGTACACTCTTAGAAAAAAAGGTGCTATCTCAAATATTTCTACCTCAAATATTTCTTCTGCTGTACCCATAAGAGAAACGTTTGAAGAACTCTTGTTGGTTCAAGTTTAGAACCCTTTTGGTTTCAAGTAAAACCCTTTTGGGTCCCATGTAGAATCCAAAAGGGTTCTACCTGGAACGAAAAGGGGTTTTACCTGGAACCAAAAAGGGTTATCCTATGGGGACAGCCAAAGACCCTTTTGGAACCCTTTTTTTAAGAGTATATATGTTATAGTGCTTTTGCTGTTTCTCACAAGTTTAATAGTTTACACAGAAGGCTGGGTGTGGAGTCTTTGTCTTACAAATTACATTGACAAGCCACTGCTAAACAAAACCTAAACATTCTTCTTTCTAGAACGAGGGACGGTGCAGGGCCTGAGTGTGTCTGAGGAGACCACGGACAGTTTCCGGGTGTCGTGGCTGGCGGCACCAGGGCCCGTGGTGAGGTACCGGCTGTCCTACATCCCCATGACAGGGGGAGGAGAGGTTCTGGAGGCCCAGACCAACGGACCTGACACCAGTATCGTGCTCCAGGAGCTGTTCCCCATCACCACCTACCATGTGTCTGTGTCTGCAGAGTACACCTCCGGCCTGGGAGACGAGATGCAGGTTGACGGAACCACCAAGGAAGGTCAGTCAGTTAACCAGCGTGGCTGCTAACATTTCAATTCCTTACCTATAGCTAATGCAGTTTATACTGTACATACATGTTTGTCCTTTCCCTCTCAGTCCGTGGTTCTCCCCGTGATCTCCGTGTCTTCAACGAGACCATGTCTAGCATGAAGGTGACATGGAGGGCCGCTCCTGGGAATGTCCTCCAGTACCGCGTGGCCTTCAAACCAGCCGACGGCACCGGGGAGAGGAAGGAGATAGCTGTGAAAGGAGACACCACTGTGGCTCTGCTGAAGAACCTCCAGCCTGCTACTGAATATGAGCTGTTTGTAAGCGCCCGCTACACCTCTGGGCTGGGAGACCCACTCCTGGGTACAGGCACCACCCTAGAAGGTACAACACTTATGTTTGTTATAACTGTCTGCTCTTTGGCTGCTTTGAAGGGGTTGTGTTTCAGAGAGAGAGAGGGAGATAGAGAGGGAGATAGAGAGAGAGATAGAGGGAGGTAGAGAGAGAGAGATAGAGAGATAGATAGAGGGAGATAGATAGATAGATAGATAGATAGATAGATAGATAGATAGATAGATAGATAGATAGATAGATAGATAGATAGATAGATAGATAGATAGATAGATAGATAGATAGATAGATAGATAGATAGATAGATAGATAGATAGATAGATAGATAGATAGATAGATAGATAGATAGATAGAGAGATAGATAGAGAGATAGATAGAGAGATAGAGAGAGATAGAGAGAGGGAGGGAGGGGGGGAGGGAGAGAGAGAGAAAGAGAGAGAGAGAGAGAGAGAGGCATGGTGTATGTGGCATGGCATGGTGTAGGATGTCAGCCTAGAAAATCATCCTGCCTTAGAAATCCTTGCCAGATATCTCAGGATACCTCTTCTCTGACTGAGTGTTAAGGGAAACTGTAAGTGCTGGAATATTGAACTTTATGTAATTCCTGTGACACAGACACACTGTAGGTTAGTTCTGCTTTATTGCCCATGAAGCAGGGAGAGCTGGAAATGGGGGTACTTTCGTAAACCTAAAACACTCCTGAGTACAGCCAACACATGCCATGCTAGACTAGCTCATGCAGTTTTACACACTCTAGGGACATATGGGTTATTTGAGATTATTTTATGTGACACATTCAACATCACTTTAAAGGAAAATACCACTCAAAATCTTTTGTTATTCGTTTCATTAGTCCGATACAGTCCCAAAATGTTTTGCATGTCGGCAATCAAGTTTTCATTTTGCCAAAATATATATTTTTGTGGTATTTTCATTCAATTATTTTGTAAACCATTTGGAATAGCAATGCTGCTGATCAGAGACGGCTTACTCTGCTAACTGGGATCCTCAACCATAGACCTTGATGCATACTTAAGCCTATGTCTTCAAGAATGTTAGCCAAAATGTACCAAATCCATTGTAGACTACACCCCTCTTTCTAACACTGATGGATAGTGTTAGAAGGTTGTTCAGGACTGACATGCAGTGAGTTAGTGTGTGGGACATCTATTAGTGATATAGGTGTTTCAGTAGGCAGCCATTCAGGCCAGAGCAGCAGGAGGTTATGGTCTGGGTCACGCTGGTCTGGCTGCTTGGGAGCCCAACAATAACAAAGACCACTCTATCCCACACGCCAGAACAGACACATCCCCCACAATCCGTTCTGCTCGTGGCAGCCCAATCATAGGTCTCTGGACAGCTTTATGACATTAGTAGAGTTCTTTCCCGGAACGTCTTTGATCAGGGTGGTCTAGAAGAGAAAGCTCTGAGGATGGGAGGCCCAACTAGAAGGATGAGAGGGGAGGGGAGGGCCAACTAAGGGGACTGGGGTCTGGGAAGGGGAGAACCAACTAGGAGGACTGGGGTCTGGGAAGGGGAGAACCAACTAGGAGGACTGGGTTCTGGGGAGTGGAGACACAACTAGGAGGACTGGGGTCTGGGGAGTGGAGACACAACTAGGAGGACTGGGGTCTGGGGAGTGGAGACACAACTAGGAGGACTGGGGTCTGGGAAGGGGAGGTCCACCTAAGAGGACTGGGGTCTGGGGAGGGGAGGACCAACTAGGGCTGAGGTCAAGCAGACAGGAGGCTGTATGTGCTTTGCTTTAGTTAGGTTTGAGGGTCAGCAGTATGCATGTAGAGAGGAATATTGTTCCAGCCCTTTCCCTTGAAAGGGGCAATCTGCAGTTGCTACATCAATTTTTTGACATATACTGTACATTTATGATATGTACCCATTGATTCTTGAAGAATATAACTTGTAAATGCCTCATGAGCTTAGTTCAACTATCACACCCCATCAGAACCCAAAATATAAACTGTATAGCCTCAAAACATGATTAAAACTATCATTTTGATATCATGGATTGTCAGTCCTTGCATCTATGGTCCTTGCATCTATGAATTGGAGAGTTTTTACATTTCGCCAGACCCATCCCTGAGCTTTTTACCAAAACAGTGCACTTTGTAATTGTTTCAACTGCTGATTCCTGCTTTAAAGTGGAAGATGCCAAATGGTTTCAGTTTGAGCCCCCCAACACAGCAAAGATTAGTCATTCACCATAACCAAAGAGTGGAGTCATTGTCTCTTGATGTTGCCTCCTACCTAAATGTCACTTATGACAACATTAATAGTAGACCACATGGCTTCTGCATCAGGGAATATCAGAGGCCTTATCCCACTCTGGAGAACAATGGAGAGGTGTCCGCTATGGAGTAGTATGTAGCTATTTTCAGTTCATAAGTGGAATGCTTCAGATTCATTCTTTCTTCATGGTAGAATGGCGCCGGAGGGAATGGCAGCCATTTTACGTGCTCCTGACCAATTGTACTGTTTTGTGTATTTTTTTTTGCGCTGATCGTTCCTTTTTTTGTACGTAATGTGTCCGCCATCGTTTCCTATAACCGGAAAGAGCTTCTGGACATCGAAACAGCTATCACTAACGAGGATTTCTACTTCAATGAGTCGGAGGCGAAATACATTGATTTTGCTGGACTAGGCCCTAATCCCTGACTCGTGTTGGGATTGCAATATAGAGGCCGGCGCGCTTGCACTCTGATGAGATTACGGCGATGAATGAATAAATCGCCCCTATCCTCTGTTCTATTGGTGAATGTGCAAACGCTGGAAAATAAACTGGACAAGCTCCATTCGAGACTATCCTATCAATGCTACATTAAGAACTGTAATATACAATTGCTTTTTGGCATCATGGCTGAACAAGGACAATATAAATGAACAATATAAATCTAGCTGTTTCTTCTACGCATCGGCAGGACAGAAAGGCAGAGAACGGTAAGATCAGGGGTGGTGTGTGTCTCTTTATTAACAACAGCTGTAGCGTGATCTGTAATATTAAGGAAGTCTCAAGGTTCTGCACGCCTGAGATAGAACACCTCATGATAAGCTGTAGACCACACTATTTACCAAGAGAGTTTTCATCTGTATTTTGTGTTTATTTATTGATATAACTGTTTATTTACCACCACAAACTGATGCTGGCACTAAGACCTCTCTCAATAAGCTGTATACAACAAGAACATTCTCATCCAGAGGCGACGCTTCTAGTGGCCAGTGATTTTAATGCAGGAAAACTGAAATTTGTTTTACCTTATTTATAAAAAGCTAAAAAAAGGATAAAAAGCTTTTCTCCACACGTAAAGGTGCATTCAAAGCTCTCCCCCGCCCGCCATTTGGCAAATCAGACAATAACTCTATCCTCCTGATTCCGGCTTACAAGCAAAAACTCAACAGGAAATACCAGTGACGCACTCAATACGGTTATGGTCCAATGAAGCAGATGCTAAGCTACAGGACTGTTTCTCTAGCACAGACTGGAATTTGTTACGTGATTCCTCCGATGGCATTGAGGAGTTTCCTACATCAGTCACTGGCTTCATGAATAAGTCAATCGACAACGTTGTCCACACAGCGACCATACATACATATCCCAACCAGAAGTCATGGATTACAGGCAACATCCGCACTTAGCTAAAGGCTAGAGCTGCCACTTTCAGGGAGCAAGACACTAATCTCGACGCATATAAGAAATCCCGCTACGTGCTCGGACGAACCATCAAACAGGCAAAGTGTCAGTACAGGACTAAGATCGAATCCTACTGCACCGGCTCTGACTCTCGTCAGATGTGGCAGGGATTGCAAATTATCACGAATTACAAAGGGATACCCTGCCGAGAGCTGCCCAGTGATGCGAGCCTACTAGACAAGCTAAATGCCTTCTTTGCTTGCTTCGAAGGCAAGCAATGCTGAACCATCCGCGAGAGCACCAGCTGTTCCGGATGACTTTATTATCATGCTCTCCGTAGCCGATGTGAGTAAGACCTTTAAACAGGTTGACATTAACAAGGCTACAGGGCCAGACGAATTACCAGGATGCGTACTCAGAGCATGCGATGACCAGCTGATAGGTGTCTTCACTGACATTTTCAACCTCTTGCTGACCCAGTCTGTAATACATACATGTTTCAAGCAAACCATCATAGTACCTGTGCCTAAGAACGCCAAGGTTACCTGTCTAAATGACTACCGCCCCCGTAGCACTCACATCTGTAGCTATGAAATGCTTTGAAATGCTGGTCATGGCTCACATCAACACCATCATCCCAGAAACCCTGGACCCACTCCAATTCGCATACCGCCCTAACATATCCACAGATTATGCAATCTCAATTGCACTCCATACTGTCCTTTCCCACCTGGACAAAGGGAGCACCTAAGTAAGAATGCTGTTAATTGACTACAGCTCATCATTCAACACCATAGTGCCCTCCAAGCTCATCACTAAACTAAGTATCCTGGCACTGAACACCTCCCTCTGCAACTGGATCTTGGACTTCCTGACCCTCAACACTGGAGCCCATTAGGGGTGCATGCTCAGTCTCCTCCTGTACTCCCTGTTCACCCACGACTGCGTGGCCACACACAACTCCAACACCATCATTAAGTTTGCCGACGGTGGTAGTCCTAATCACAGACTAGGATGAGACAGCCTATAGGGAAGAGGTCAGAGACATGGCAGTGTGGTGCAAGGACAAAAACCTGTCCCTCAACGTGGGCAAGATAAAGGAGCTAATCATGGACATCAGGAGATGGAGGGCCGAACACCCCCCATTCACATTGATGTGCTGTAGTGGAGTGGGTTGAGAGCTTCAAGTTCCTCAGTGTTCACATCACTAAGGACCTATCATGGTCCAAACACACCAACACAGATGTTAATAGGGCACGACAACTCCTCTTCCCCTCAGGAGGCTGAAAATATTTGGCCTGGGCCCTCAGATCCTCAAAAGGTTCAACAGCTGCACCATTGAGAGCATCTTGACTGACTGCATCATCGCTTGATATGGCAACTGCTCGGCATCAAAGTGCAAGGCTCTACAGAGTGTAGTGCGTATGGCCCAGTACATCACTGGGGCAAAACTCCCTGCCATCCAGGACCTCTATACCAGGCAGTGTCAGAGAAAGTCTCCTAAAAATGGTCAAAGACTCCAGCCACCCAAATCATAGTCCGTTCCTTCTGCTACCGCACAGCAAGCAGTATCTGAGCGCCACGTCTGACACCAAAAGGCACCTGAACAGCTAGTACCCCCAAGCCATAAGACTGTTGAATAGTTCATCAAATGGCTAGCCAGACTTTTTACATTGACCCCTATTCAGACCCACTAGACTCTACCCATACACACTACACACACACGCACACACGCGCACACACACACACACACACACACACACACACACACACACACACACACACACACACACACACACACACACACACACACACACACACACACACACACACACACACACACACACACACACACACACTTCACATATGCTGTTGTTACTCCGTTAATCATATATCCTGAGTACCCCTAACCACAACCACATGTACATACAGTATTACCTCAATTACCTAGTACCCCTGCACATTGACTCAGTACTGGTATTCCTTATATATAGCCTCGTTATTGTGTTAATATTTCCTCTTTTTTTTTGCAAATTTGTGTCTTATTTTTTTAACTCTGCACTGTTGGGAATGGGCTTGTAAATAAGCATTTCACTGTATCCTATTTGTTGTATTCGGCGCATATTTAAATTTGACTCTTTTGCCTGGGGCTCCCTTCTCTTTGACAATCAAGCTGACCTCCTTTGTCTGTATCTGGACCTCCAGCCAGAGCATGGTCAGATGTCAGATGCTCAGTTTCCATGACATGGTCAGATGTCAGATGCTCAGTTTCCATGACATGGTCAGAAGTCAGATGCTCAGTTTCCATGACATGGTCAGAAGTCAGATGCTCAGTTTCTATGACATGGTCAGATGTCAGATTCTCAGTTTCCATGACATGGTCAGAAGTCAGATGCTCAGTTTCCATGACATGGTCAGATGTCAGATTCTCAGTTTCCATGACATGGTCAGATGTCAGATGCTCAGTTTCCATGACATGGTCAGATGTCAGATGCTCAGTTTCCATGACATGGTCAGAAGTCAGATGCTCAGTTTCCATGACATGGTCAGATGTCAGATGCTCAGTTTCCATGACATGGTCAGAAGTCAGATGCTCAGTTTCCATGACATGGTCAGAAGTCAGATGCTCAGTTTCCATGACATGGTCAGAAGTCAGATGCTCAGTTTCCATGACATGGTCAGAAGTCAGATTCTGAGTTTCCATGACATGGTCAGATGTCAGATGCTCAGTTTCCATGACATGGTCAGAAGTCAGATGCTCAGTTTCTATGACATGGTCAGATGTCAGATTCTCAGTTTCCATGACATGGTCAGATGTCAGATTCTCAGTTTCCATGACATGGTCAGAAGTCAGATGCTCAGTTTCCATGACATGGTCAGATGTCAGATTCTCAGTTTCCATGACATGGTCAGATGTCAGATTCTCAGTTTCCATGACATGGTCAGAAGTCAGAATTCTCAGTTTTCATGACATGGTCAGAAGTCAGATGCTCAGTTTCCATGACATAGTCAGATGCTCAGTTTCCATGACATGGTCAGATGTCAGATGCTCAGTTTCCATGACATGGTCAGAAGTCAGAATTCTCAGTTTCCATGACATGGTCAGATGTCAGATGCTCAGTTTCCATGACATGGTCAGAAGTCAGATGCTCAGGTTCCATGACATGGTCAGATTTGCTGACTCATCAGACCTGGCGTCCCACCGGAGTAGAACCTTTGTCTGGGCTCCTTTCTGTGCTCCATGACAAAGCATGGGTCTAGTTACAGCAGCACAGCTTGACGTCAGGACAACAGGCCAACACTGATCTCATTGTTTACGGTGCCACTGGTTTCCAGGTACCCACTGTGTGAGGTAACCTAACTGGCTATTGGAGACAATAGTGCACCCGGTGGCAGCCAGTGGCCAATCTATCTTGTATGTTCAGCCAACCACATCCTGATTCATGACCACTAAAGATTGGCTTCATTAACTGAATCAGAGAAAGGGGGGCTGAGTTAAATGTCTGGGATTCATATTTTAAATGTGATCCTTATATGTATTAAAGCAGGAAGTCTTTCCCAACATGTGTTAGGTGTTACTTAGCAGCTACTTCAAAGCTGTGAGCAGTTGTGTGTTGGCTGGTTCCTCCAGCAGGGAACTGGCTGTCTGTCCACTTCCTCCCAGTCCAGGGAGAGGCCAAAGAGCATGGAGAGAGAAAGACCAGAGATAACCCACGCCACTGACACCAAGCCATACTTCTACTTCTATTTTGGGTCATGGGACAAAAATATGTTTTCGATAAAACTCTAAAAGTGCAGTTTGGTGTACATATCATTACACTATACAAACCACAAACTGCTGTCATGCAGGTATAGCTAGCTAGGTCGTGTGCAAGTGGCTGTAGACAATCATATGCAATGTTTGCAAGGTTAATTTTGAGTGAATGTTTGTTCGTGGGCATAAGAGCTGAGCTTTTCAGTAGTAAGCATTTAATGGGCCACAGAGTGTGGCGTGAAACCAGGTTAATTCAAAACGGTTTGCTTTGATTTCCTTTCATGACGATCCCTTTGGAAACTGGGCTCCTGGCTGGGTAGTGCTTTGCCAGGCTCAGTGACTTAGCGGAGCCAGGAGACGCTGTTTTTCCTCCAGACTGAAGGTCCTTTGAGGCGAAAGGGCAGAGCAGGGCAGAGCCCCTTGCATGCAGGTGAACCATGTGTCTTCATCATGGTCTGGCCCTACACAGAGCCGAGGTGGACCATGTGTCTTCATCATGGTCTGGCCCTACACAGAGCCTAGGTGGACCATGTGTCTTCATCATGGTCTGGCCCTACACAGAGCCGAGGTGGACCATGTGTCTTCATCATGGTCTGGCCCTACACAGAGCCTAGGTGGACCATGTGTCTTCATCATGGTCTGGCCCTACACAGAGCCTAGGTGGACCATGTGTCTTCATCATGGTCTGGCCCTACACAGAGCCTAGGTGGACCATGTGTCTTCATCATGGTCTGGCCCTACACAGAGCCTAGGTGGACCATGTGTCTTCATCATGGTCTGGCCCTACACAGAGCCTAGGTGGACCATGTGTCTTCATCATGGTCTGGCCCTACACAGAGCCGAGGTGGACCAGGCTCCAGGGCAGTTAAATAAGGGAAGTGTCAATAGAAGTGCAGTGAGTTTGATGGATTCTCTTTGCCATCTGGAGAGTGCCCTTGCTATCGAGCATCCTTGGCACGTCCCTACCCCATTGGAAGTTGACATTTAAAATGGTTAAGGTAAGGGTTAAGGTTAGACTAACGGTAGGGTTTAGGGTAGGGATGTCACAAGGATTCTGGATAGCACTTACCATCTCCAAAGAGCGGTTCTCAAATGAGGCTTGGCTAAACTGTTTATCTGTAAATTGAAGTCTCCGTTTCCAGTGGTGTTTCTTCTTTGACTGTGGGCTCAATAATAAGCATTGCCTGTATGCTGTTTGTTAGACAAGAACTCATGTACTGTATGAATGCAGTAAATGCATGCTGTTAAGTTACATTGATAAGAGCGATGTTTGTGTCCATATGTGAGCTGATAGGGTGAGCTTTTTATGAAGGCTCAGCCTCATAGCAGGCAGCACACACAGTGTACTTTTCCTGGCACCTGACTCATCCTCTTGACACATATTGATATATATCCACATATCCAATTCGAGCCCAAACCAACACGGCTTTTGGCCCACGATTTGAAGGTTAGCTACATCAACAAACATGCCTTGGTTACAGGAAGCCCCTGGCTGGTCTACTCCTATACATCACTTAGTGAAGTATACAGATTAGACTCTGTGTCTCAGTGATCTAGACCCATTATGTTTGTCAGATGTGTTTCCTTCTTTTTCTTTTTCGAGATTTAGGGGATTATGCTGACAACCGTATTTGCCAGTGTGATGATTAAAATGTATAATAGCTCATCCTTTGTTAATGGCTCCTTCTTCAATGCTTCTTCAATGCTTTTCGTCATTGCACAGAGGCTGGGAGAGATTGTCCATTTACAAATCTAAGTTCTGCTTACATTGTTGGTTTCAAATGCATGTTTTGCTAATTCCAACTGAGCTTACTTCAAAATGGAGGCAGCTAGCTGTGTCAGTCTGTGTTGCATGTATGTGCTTCAGCGTTTGGCCCCTGTGAGTGTGCTGTGCTCAGAGTACTGATGAAAAGTGGGTCATTGTCTGCAGAAGTCATTATCGTGTGATCCGGTCCCTCTTGTGCAGCAGCACAGCCGGGAAAGTCAGTGGTCTCTCTCCTCAGCGCTTGGCAGCAGCTCGCTGCTCCCTGGATGGAGGGGACTTGGCATCTAGAGGGGCCACAGAATATTATCCTTGACAGGCCCTCCAAAATCTGGAATTCTCCATTAATTTCCTTGTTGAATTCATTACTCCTCATATTTGGATCAGCTCTCTCTCTCTCTCTCTCTCTCTCTCTCTCTCTCTCTCTCTCTCTCTCTCTCTCTCTCTCTCTGCATCTGCAATTGTAACAAACACACTTTATCGGATCAAGTTTCTTCTGTTTTGATGGAAAATGAAAATGCTGTGAGCGAGACACTCTGAGCTGAGCACTGGAATCCAGTGATTGGTTTTGCAGAGCTTTTTCCGATCCTTCTGATTATGAACAAAGTAAATCACTTGTTTCAAAAAGACCTTGAGGGGTTAAACAGAGACAGATAAATCGTTGGTGGTTTATCACTATACCAGCGAATTCCTCCTCCTCACTAGAATACACTCGCCCACACTATCTGCATCCAGAGTGAGACAAACTGCCATATCAACTAGCAGACCTAACACAAACTGTTTTGGTCCATTTGATACAGACTCTGTACTAACACTGGTATGTGAGATGTTTCCCAGCTTCCTCTGTCCTTTTTCCCCTCACAGTCCTTGGCTCCCCTAAAGACCTGGTTACCAAAGATGTCACGGAAACCAGCTTCGCTGTCTCCTGGACGGCAGCGCCTGGTAATGTGCGCTCCTACTGGTTGAAGTGGAAGTCGTTGTACATGGAGGAGACAGGGGAGAAGTCAGTCCCTGGAGATGTAACGGCCACAGTGCTGGACGGGCTCACTCCAGAGACGCGCTACCAGGTCTCTGTCTACGCAACCTACGACAGGAGAGAGGGGGAGCCGCTCGTGGGTGCTGAGACCACAGATGGTAAGTCACTTCTCCTCCCTAATGTTTCCACCATACTCACTTACTGTGGAACCCTCTCTCTCTCTGTCTCTCTGTGTCTGTTTCTCTCATTCAATCTCTCTCTCGCTCTCTTTCTCTTTCACTCATCCTCTCTGTCTGCCTGAGAAGATGGGTTTCTGGGTTTTTCATCCACAGTTTACCACAGAGCTGAAAAAAATATATAGATGTAGGATATAAAAATACCCCATGACCTCAGAAAATCTATCTATATAACTGGAACGAGCCTATATAAAGCACCTGGAACGAATAGGAGATCCAGAGTGGGTCATATTTGTCTGATGACATTAAAGAGTGTGTCAAGATGGTTTGAGCCCTTGAAGAGATTGGATTTATGAACAGACCTTATTTTCGTAAATACACCATGAGCGTCAAGCTTTCATAGTTTTTATAATCCAGGAGTAGATAAAAAAGGTAAAAAATAAATGAAACAACTTCAGTCCTGTCACCCTGACTGTTGAAAGCAGTGACCCAGGCTTTAGAGTTATGCAGGAAACTTCAGCCCCATTCTTGGGCACATGATGTGGAAAAAGTGAGATACGGTGACATTTCCGACTCATTCTTTGAGCTTGGAGATAACGTCAATGCTGCTGGCATTCACCTGATCCATCTGAACAGCCAACGAGATGCTTTTGCAATCAGGGTGACGTGTGTGACTGCGTGCGTTGGTGCATGCTTGTGCACGTGTCTGTTATGTACGTATATGGCCATGATGCAATGCGCCACACCTGCCCCCAGTTATCAGGGGAGATTGTGGATTGGGATAGACACAGGAGTAGACAGTGCTTCCCCTCTCCTCACAATACAGCGACCCACTGAAATGAGAAAAGCACATTGACGGAAACTCGTCCCGTTTGGGGAATTCATCCGCTGGTTAGCGAGACAAAATGTGCTAATGGAAAATGTGTCTCTCCATCGTTTTGTTTATTGATTCTGGAAAGCAGGACAGGTGCAATTTACACCGAAAACAACCTTGAGGCACCTCCGGAGGCTCGTATGGTTTATATCTATGGTCACTAGCCCTGCGGGTTCTTCCACCAGAACCACCAGCCCTTTCTCTGTCTCTCTCTCTCTCTGTCTCCGCTAACAGGACAGGTCCATTTGGATCAAACCACGCAGTGAAAACTTGGACAGGCTGCTTTTTTCCGTCCATAAAACTCCTCTCTCTGAAGTCTAGCTGTCTGAATATTTTCCTGAGCTCGTTTAAGGGTTTTGGCAATTCACACTTGTCCTTCCTGCACCAAAAACACACTGGGGTCATAGTATGGAAAGATAAAACACACAGTGGGTACAACCCACCACCTCAACACAATCTAGTAAAGCAGAGTCTGGTCAGTGTATGGTTTGACTGGGAAATAAAACTATGTTTGGATGGATTTGTGTTCATAAGCATATGGAAACTGAACAGATATCGCCGTGAAAACCTTGGAGGTATCCAACCTTGTCAATGTTTAGATTGCCCAGAAAGAAGCCATGGCTTCATACCATTTTGAAATGTAGGCAGCAATTTGGCATGCATTCCAATTCTACTTTCTGCTCAAACTCGCAGCATGATACCAAAATCAATCCATCAATCATTCATTTTCTTTCATTTGTGCTCCCAGTGTCTGCAGCCGGAAAAGTTGTTGCCGTTTCCGAGGAGACGGAGAAGAGCATGAAGGTGACATGGCAGCCTGCACCCGGGAATGTTGTCAACTACCGGGTGACATACAAGCCGGCGTCGGGAGGGCGACAGCTGGCCACCAAGGTGCCCGCTGGGACCACCAACACCATCTTGAGACGCTTAACGCCCATGACCACCTACGACATCACAGTGCTGCCTGTGTACAAGCAGGGAGAAGGAAAAGCAAGGCAAGGAGTAGGAACCACACGTACGTTGGTTTATCATTAACCACAACTGAACTGTGCTCTGTGATGTTTACGTTAGGTTAGGGGAGTCTTGTACAGTAGTTAGTCACTGGAGGGTTATGCAGACTCATATCAAGTACTTATCATCATCAACAACTAAATCTTGCATGAAACAGATGCTTGCAGTAGGATAGCCCAGGAGAGAATGGATCTCCAAATAGGCAGCTAAGTACTAGGATTTTACTAGTAATTGTAATAGTTTAGCCACATTTTACTTCCACTTTATATTCATCTGTTTATATCAAATCTTAATTTTCTCTGTTCCAGTGTCACCGTACAAAGCCCCTAGAAACCTGCAGACCTCCGAGCCTGCTAGGACCAGTTTCAGAGTGACCTGGGACCCCGCTCCAGGGGAGGTCAAGGGCTACAAGGTCACCTTCCACCCCATTGGGAATGATATAGACCTGGGAGAGCTGCTGGTCGGACCCTATGACAACACTGTGGTTCTGGAGGAGCTCAGGTAGGCTTATCCTTGGACTGGAATGTAAAGTATATAAGATGGACTGTCACATGTAATGTATTACTTTGCACAGGTACTGTCGTTTGAGCTATGCCGCATTTTCATTAGTTCAGCAATTTGTTGTGTCAGTCTCTCAGTCATATCTCTCAGACAAACCTGTTGAGATGAATGAAGTGTAACTGATTTAAGTTTGTCTCACAGGGCTGGTACCAAGTACACAGTGAGTGTGTTTGGGATGTTTGAGGGAGGAGAGAGCCAGCCGTTGGATGGAGAGGAAAAGACTACTCTCTCTGATGCCCCTGAACCACCACCATATGATGGAGGTAAGGCCTACTCTTATACCCCTCCTACATGAATAATCATAGCCGGCAACAGCAACTCAGCACTACACATGAGACTACACTGGAAAGAATTGATCTTATGCACAGCCAATCAACAACCGTGGGCACGGCAGCCATGTTAAAAATTAAAGGGTCATGCGTAAGGTAAATATTTGTATTCAGGAATCGTATATATAAAAAAGCTGTGATCCATTTTAGAGGCAAAGGCGAAATAACACATTTTCCTCAAAGAACCCAACAACCCTAATGACCTATAGGATTTTTAAAAATTGTTTTATTATTCTCCCTCATGATATTTAAGACCTTATATGTATATATGTTGTGTCTCCTGCATCCATAGCCAAAGTGTGGGTATACATTTTTAATCCCTCTCCCCATAAAAACAGATGAGTTGCCCTAAATGCCTTTCCTCAAAGCTAATTGTCTCACCAAATAACAGATTTAACGACTGTTCCATCTGTTGGCTGCTCGCTTTTTTCATCACTTTGGGTTCCTTTTTCTCTTTCTGGATCCTGTGGCAGCTAAGAGCAGTAGAATTGAAAAAAGGTGAAGCTGTTTGCAATTACCAGTGTTTTACAAGCTACCGGGTGTGAGCACGTGGCGTGGTGCAGGGCAGTGAGTGACAGGAGAGGAGAGGAAAGAGAGAGAAGGAGGAAAATGTTATGTGTTTGATGGAAGGCTCCAGAGAGGCCAGTCTGACACTCAGCTGACTGGAAGGCCTCCTCTAATAGGGAGCAGATACAGTGACAAGACCCAGTCAGCCAGTCAGCCAGTCAGTCAGGCAGCCACCCACCCACAATAATATAATTTAATAAAGGGGACAGAACAACCCTTCTATACCTCATTTCCACCTTTCTCCTTACCCAGTACTCCTCAATTCAGTCCCCCCATCCCCAATCCTGGAGGAGTGAGATTAAGAAGGGAGTGAGGAGAGAGAGATTGGGTCTGAAGTAATCCGTTCATCAGCCTCCCTCAACTCTGAAGATATTTTACACCAGACAGTAATGGAAATGTGTCTCCTTTTCCACATTCAAAGTGTTTTTTTCCTGTAAATTATAGATAACTGTTCTTTGAGTCACAGATACATTTGTGCTGTAACGCACAAGTAAACAAAACATTGAATTTACAGTGCCATAAACAGAGACTGGATCTGAATTGATTTATTTGGTGAAATGCATATTGCAGTCAAAGGACAAACCTCTGCCGTGGCCGATAAATCTTCCCCCTGTAGTCTCGCCCGATAGCCTTAGATAATTGTCTTTGTTACGACTGTGTAGCTAACTAAAACAGCCTGTAATCCGAACGACACACGGTTCAGTCACACTCCGCGGGACATCTATTTATCTGTGGGCCGCATGGGGAAGGAAAGACTAGTCTGTAAATCAAACATCATGTAACCTGTTTTCAATTGCAGACAGTGGCAGATTGCACAATGTCTGTGTGCGGCTGCTGCATCTGCAGTCTTAACGGACTGGGGACGAGGCCTTCTTCTCATCCCACAGGTGTCTGGAAAACAGTGAGAGCTGTGCCAGTGAGGAATGCACAGTAACTCTCACCAAGGAGACCCTCGTAGATCATGTCAGGAGAGCTTCTTTTTTGTTGTTCCCCGGGAGAGGCTGAGCAGTGGCCAGTGAAGAATACTCCTCGGACACAGAGAGAGAGAGAGAGAGAGAGAGACAGAACAGTCTCAACTTGTTGGAAGAAAAGAAGACAATAATTATATCGGCACCTGGAAATGAAATGTGTATGATGAAAATAACTTGTAACTCTAAAAATGGAATAGAAAGTGTTTTTTTTCTGTTTGGGAAGTGTGTGTGATGTACTGTGAATTAATGTCAACAATGTAATGTCAATGACCTCTTTTCTTTCCTACTACTTCACCTCTCTTCACACCCATGCATTATTAAACACCTCTGAGCCATCTCCATGACATGTCTGCCCTCATAACTTCACCTGTAATATAACGGAAACTGTATTATAATAACTAGAGCCCATCACTGTTCTGTTCTGTGTCTCTGACCTGTGACCTCTGACCTCTCAGATGTGGTGTGTAAGACCAAAGCCCGGGCTGATATAGTCCTGCTGATCGATGGCTCTTGGAGTATCGGCCGTCTGAACTTCAAAACCATTCGCTCCTTCATCTCTCGCATGGTGGGAGTCTTTGACATCAGCCCTGACAGGGTCCAGATCGGTAGGTTGAACCTCAGTGTGCCTAAAGTCTCACAGCATTCCTGCTCCCTGCTATAGATAACACTATTGTAGCTCCACTCTCCAGTAATTCTGTAGGTGTTATAATGTTGTGTAGATTTACATGGCATCTGATCTGACAGAGGCTCTCTGTGTGTTTCTCCCAGGTCTGGCCCAGTACAGTGGTGACCCTAAGACTGAGTGGCACCTGAATGCCCACAGGACCAGAGCTTCCCTGTTGGAGGCTGTCGCCAACCTGCCCTACAAAGGAGGCAACACACTCACTGGTACTGTACTTAATCTACATCTATAACCTCAATGCAGACATTACTGTTTTATACTGTTAACTCTATCATGTTCGTGCTTGTATTGGCTACTGAAAAAGGTTCCAGTTCGTAAACTTCACAATGGAAACTGTGCCACTGCTTTGATTCTTGGCAGCTGAGCTGCTTGTGTGATAGCCAGAGGGTGAAGGGAACGGAACTCAATTGTATGCTCCATTATGCAAATAAAACTTTGTTGTTCCTAATAGGCTCACAATGTATTTTATAATCATCTGCATTCTGTTTAGCTGCCTTGTTGGAAAGGCCTCAGAGAAATGATTAAACCGTATAATCAGTGTGATAAATAAATGTTTCTGTCTTCGTTGCAGGTTTGGCTCTGAACTACATCCTCCAGAACAATTTCAAGGAGAATGTTGGGATGAGACCCAATGCTCGTAAGATCGGAGTGCTGGTCACTGATGGCAAGTCTCAGGATGACATCATTGCCAACTCCCAGAAACTGCGTGACCAGGGCATTGAGTTGTATGCTATCGGTGAGTCTCTGCCATCTTCACTGGGAACTTTTCCCTTTCTTCTATTTTGACTTGATAGGACATCTGACACTCCTTGTATCCATCTCAACTTGAATAATGACAGTTATCTTTGTCATCTTGACGTAGCGTGTGAATGCTCGAGTTGCCCTAGAATAATTGCTCTAAGACGGGATAGCTGACTTGACAGTTGTCCCTTGTTGACTCCTCCTAGGTGTGAAGAACGCTGACGAGAATGAGCTGAGGTCCATCGCCTCTGACCCGGAGGAGATCCACATGTACAACGTGGCCGACTTCTCCTTTCTGCTGGACATAGTGGACGACCTGACTGACAACCTCTGTAACAGCGTCAAGGGACCAGGTACCTTCAGCCTTCCATTAAACTCCTTGTCGTGACTGTTAATAAGGTGACAGTCTTATTGGCTATGCAGGTTAAACCCCTTAGTCTTAATACTAGTGCTTAGTGCTAAGGCTTATATTCACAAAATGTTCCAGAGCGGGAGCGTTGATCTAGGATCAGTTTTGCCTTTGATTTCATAATGAATAAGAGGGGAGAGCTGATCCTAGATCTTTGAGACTCTTTGTGAATACGGGCGACGATCTGGATCTGTTTGAGGCTATAGTTATGTAAACAGGGTTTAGGTCATGGCTAAGAGAGACCCTCAATAGAGTTGCAAGTCTGGAGCACCAGAGACAACACAAGGAGCTGAATGCCAGCTTACCACTGGAAATAATATAGAATCTAGTCCTCTTTCCCCCGATGATCTATTTTATCCTCTCTGAAATTAGAAATAGTCTGCTCCTTAATCAAATGAATGAGCTGGAACTGGATACTATGTGGGAGAAGTTCCTTTTCTTTTTTCTTTTTTAAAAAGGCTTAAACGTGGCGTGCAGCCATCTGGAGTAAAGAGTCTTTGTCTGTCTGTCAACTGGATTTTCTGCTAGGGAGCTGTGTCCAAATCTGTGAAAGGCAACTCAAATGCTTGGTAAACAACAGGTGTAGACTAACAGTGAAATGCTTACATACGGGAATTAACAGAAAAGTAAAACATGTAATGATAAAAGCTTAGTAAATACACAATTAGTTTTGCAGGAGTACGAAGTAGTTGAGTTAGATATGTACAGGTACATATACAGTTGAAGTCGGAAGTTTACATACACTTAGGTTGGAGTCATTAAAAATTGTTTTTCAACCACTCCACACATTTCTTGTTAACAAACTATAGTTTTGTCAAGTTGGTTAGGACATCTACTTTGTGCATGACACAAGTCATTTCTCCAACAATTGTTTACATACAGATTATTTCACTTATAATTCACTATATCACAATTCCAGTGGGTCAGAAGTTTACATACACTAAGTGTGCCTTTAAACAGTTTGGAAAATTCCAGAAAATGATGTCATGGCTTTAGAAGCCTCTGATAGGCTAAATGACATCATTTGAGTCAATTGGAGGTGTACCTGTGGATGTATTTCAAGGCCTACCTTCAAACTCAGTGCCTCTTCGCTTGACATCATGGGAAAATCAAGAGAAATCAGCCAAGACCTCAGAAAAAAATTGTAGACCTCCACAAGTCTGGTTCATCCTTGGGAGCAATTTCCAAACGCCTGAAGGTACCACGTTCATCTGTACAAACAATAGTATGCAATCTGTACAAACAATAGTATGCAAGTATAAACACCAAGGGACCACGCAGCCGTCATACCGCTCAGGAAGGAGACGCATTCTGTCTCCTAGAGATGAATATACTTTGATGCGAAAAGTGCAAATCAATCTCAGAACAACAAAGAGTCTCTGAAGATGCTGGAGTAAACGGGTACAAAAGTACCTATATCCACAGTAAAATAAGTCCTATATCGACATAACCTGAAAGGCCACTCAGCAAGGAAGAAGCCACTGCTCCAAAACCACCATAAAAAAGCCAGACTATGGTTTGCAACTGCACCTGGGGACAAAGATCGTGCTTTTTGGAGAAATGTCCTCTGGTCTGATGAAAGAAAAATAGAACTGTTTGGCCATAATGACCATCATTATGTTTGGTTGAAAAAGGGGTTGTGGGGGTGTTGTGGGGGACTTCGCTGCAGGAGGGACTGGTGCACTTCACAAAATAGATGGCATCATGAGGAACAAAAATGTGGATATATTGAAGCAACATCTCAAGACATTAGTCAGGAAGTTAAAGCTTGGTCGCAAATGGGTCTTCCAAATGGACAATGACCCCAAGCATACTTCCAAAGTTGTGGCAAAATGGCTTAAGGACAACAAAGTCAAGGTATTGGAGTGGCCATCTCAAAGCCCTGACCTCAATCCCATAGAACATTTGTTGGCAGAACTGAAAAAACGTGTGCGAGCATGGTGGCCTGCAAACCTGACTCAGTTACACCAGCTCTGTCAGGAGGAATGGGACAAAATTCATTCAACTTATTGTGGGAAGCTTGTGGAAGGCTACCTGAAACATTTGACCCAAGTTAATAAATTTAATGCAATGCTACCAAATACTAATTGAGTGTATGTAAACTTCTGACCCACTGGAAATGTGATGAAAGAAAGAAATATTAAATATTTAAATAATATAAATACTAAATATTATTCTGACATTTCACATTCTTAAAATAAAGTGGTGATACTAACTGAGCTAAGACAGGGAATTTTTACTAAGATTATACATGTCAGGAATTGTGAAAAACTGAGTTTAAATGTATTTGTCTAAGGTGTATGTAAACTTCCGACTTTAACTCTAACTAGGAATAAAGTGACATATAATAAACAATGAGATCCTATGCTTTGGGTTGATTTGACCGCCTCTCTCCCCTTTCCCTGATAGGAGGTGGCCCCGAGGCACCCACGGACCTTGTGACCTCAGAGGTGACCCACTATTCGTTCCGTGCCAGCTGGACAGGCCCTGAAGGTCCAGTGGAGAAGTACCGTGTGGAGTACATGACCTTGTCTGGACGCCCTCAGCAGGTACATACCTTTAACCTCCACACTTCCCCATCAGCCCCCCAAACCCCTCTGTCACTCACCCTCTATCAACCCACAAAACCCTCTGTCATTCCCCTCTATCAACCCCCAAACCCGTCTGTCACTCCCCCTCTATCACAAATCCCTCTGTCACTCCCCCTCTATCAACCCCCAAATCCCTCTGTCACTCCCCCTCTGTCAACCCCCAAACCCCTCTGTCACTCCCCTCTATCACAAACCCCTCTGTCACTCCCCTCTATCAACCCCCAAACCCCTCTGTCACTCCCCCTCTATCAACCCCCAAACCCCTCTGTCACTCACCCTCTATCAACCCCCAAACCCCTCTGTCACTCCCCCTCTATCAACCCCCAAATCCCTCTGTCACTCACCCTCTGTCAACCCCCAAACCCGTCTGTCACTCCCCCTCTATCACAAACCCCTCTGTCACTCCCCCTCTATCAACCCCCAAACCCCTCTGTCACTCACCCTCTATCAACCCCCAAACCCCTCTGTCACTCACCCTCTATCACAAATCCCTCTGTCACTCCCACCTGAGGATGGAAGGATGAGGATGGAAGCAAGTTGTAAAGGTTTTGTTCTCAATGACTTACTTTGCTAAATAAAGATAGAAGAGATGACATACTGTAAGTATTCACCCTGACCCCACACCTACCCTACATGTAGCTTTGAGGACATTATGGGCAGGTTTTTGGGAAGAATTTTTTCATTGTCCTGGGTTTAGTTCTAGCCTCTGATCTGCCAGATACTAGAGGGAAACCCCAGAAACTCTCCCCACCTCCCTTCCTCAAGCTTGTGTTGGCTGCTCAGTATGAGGGTGTTTGGTAAAATGGGTTTGGCAGAGGGTAAGACCACAAAATAAAAGGCTTTCAATTTAGAGTACTAGTAGTAAAAAATGTTTGTTTTGTTTATTTCATATCCCTTTATCTGACAGCTGCAGGGTCTTGGCTCCAGTGTACTAGAATGGAGTAGCTAACTTCCAACTTCTTGGAGTCCAATTTCATTTTTCTAAGTATTCATTTTATTCCAACTCTCATGGCTTTGTGATGCAGTGGTCTAGTGTGTGATCAAGATTTTGTTTGTTTTTTACTCTTCTAAATAGAAACAGAGTGGGTCGGAAAGTGTGGAGTTTGTTCAGAGTTCCTACAACCAATTTCTGACCCACCACCTGGATTCGGTCCTATGTAGCAAAATTTGAAAGATAATGAAATTGTAACCCTACTTTTGAGAAAATGGCTCATGAGTATTTTGGTACGGCTACTGGAGAGTTCTTCTTTGTCTACACCCATTCAACATCGTTCAAACCCTCTTAAGCCGTAGCCACACCCATCTCTCTAAGGATTCACAGTGTAGTAAACAACCAAATATTTCAAGACTAAAAGTAGTGAGAGTAGAAGCAAAAAGTAGTAGTAAAAATAAACTTTATCTAGTCCTTGGCCTATATCCTAATCTGACTTTGGTGCAGGTCATACTGTTCTTCACATTACCGTATCTGGTAAACAAACACTATATAAAATCTAAATGTATTTGTCACATGCGCAGGATACAGAAGGTGTAAACGGTACAGTGAAATGGTTACTTGGATAGTGGAGTCTTTTGTTTATACATGTAGCTAGCTAGTTAGCTAGCTAAACAATGAACCATAATCCCAATTCTAATGCCGCGTTCAAAACAACTGGGAACTAAAAAAAAAAGACTGGGAAAAATCGATTTGAATGGTCATCCAACTCAGAATTCCAACTCTGGAACTCAGGCCTCTTTCTAGAGCTCCGACACAGATCATACACGTAACGTTAGCCAACGAGCCAGCTAGCTAAATTTAGCTAGCTAGTTAACAGAATACTTTAACTTGCAATGAAAATGACTTTCCACGAAATTGGAAACATATAATATCTAAAAATGTCGCTTGACTCTTACGTGTATACATGGTTGAACTCTTCTCCCTTTGTCATGCATGCTACGGTTGCCCTTAGTTTGAAGATGTTATCCGGAGACAAATGTTTTATACAACAGACTCTCTCCGCATTTGGCAATCATCTCTCTGCTTCCACTGGGCATTCCACTGATTTCAAAACTCAGGTCAACTTCTTCCATGACAACGACACCATTTCTTCCCCACCATTGTCATCAGAAGACTCGACAATGTCTGGTTCAATGAAAATGTTTTGACCTAAATCAGTGATTTCCTCATTGTCTGATTCCTTTTCAGAGTTCGAGAGAGTCAGCATTGCACGATCATTAACTTCAGGGCAGCAATGTTGAGAACAATTTAATATTTTTCAAAAAAAGCTGCAGTAGACAGGATTGTCCACACATACAGTATTTAACAGCTCCTGTTATAAACAGAAGCAGCTTACATGGCAGACCAATGCAAACTCATCTCTCGGCATGTCCAGCCCACCCATTGTCTCGGCCAATCATGGCTAGTGGGAAGGTTCCTGCATTTTCCATGGCTAAACCAACTAGGCTCGTTATTTAACAATTGCATTCATATTTACAAAAGGCATACACATTTGTTATTAAGGCACATGAAAGTTCACATGTTCCAGCAAGCATTTTTGAAAAACAAAAACAAACTTTTAAATACCTCTCCTGTAAAGTAGTGACGTGTAACATACGCCTAGCTTCCAGAAATGGGTCATATTTGTGGTTCAATGAAGACCACTAGCATCAACACAGGAACCACTGATAGCTGTACTTTGTTGTATTGTTTGGCTTATTTGTCCTCCAACAGAAACCAACCTTTCCATGCTTGTCAATGGGGTTACTTAAAATAGACATCCAAAGTCATTCTACAACCTCATACTGTATTCGCCTGGTTCATGTTTACTCTTGTTGTCTGGGTGTAGATGTATGTTGATGGCTCTGTGACCACAGCCATCCTACCTAACCTGAACCCACTGACTGAGTATCTGGTCAACGTCTACTCTGTCATCGGAGACGAGAGCAGCGACCCACTGAAGGGCGCTGAAACCACCTGTGAGTCCTAATCTGTTTTTCTGTGTTCTTCTTTAAAACCACTATACTACTGTACCTGTCCATTACTGTCCTGTAACATACCTGTATGTCCCACACGTAATCTCTATAGGATCAACAATGGATGTCTTTGAGACTGTAAAAACAAGTATTCTTCCGTTACATTCAGTACACCACTGTGACTTTATGGATGTTCCTGTGGTGCTTGTGCGGTCCCTGTTTTCAACGTTAAAGAAAGAACAACACTGTCTTATTTATGATACCATATAAGGCTGATATTATTGTAATCAAAGGGGGAAACACTGTTTCAAACTCAAAACCATGCTGTTATTCGGCGCCCACTATGTGCATCAAGAATGAGAGGTCTTTTTATGTTGTTCTTCACTATTCTTTTATTTGTCCTCTAGAATAGCGTGATTTTATGAAGCAATTTTCTTTTTGAGTTATTTCTCCATAAAAGCTCCTATAAAATACCTCATTGTTTAGTTCTCACTACTTGAATAGGCACATGAAATCTGCATGGCTACGGTTCACTACAAATATTTCATTTTTGGATGGGATTGTGTGTGTTTAGAATCTAAGTGTTTCCCTCTCCCTCTTCCCATGTCCAGTGCCCCTCAGCGCAGTGAGGAAGATGATCATCTATGAGGAGCGTCCCACCACCATGAGGGTGAAGTGGGAGGAAGCAGTGGGTGCCACGAACTACATGCTACTCTACAGAGCCATCAACGCCACAGAGCCCTCCGTGGAGAAAGAGGTGAGAGAGAGCAACTGAGAGAGAGAGAGAGAGAGCGAGAGAAAGAGAGACGCCAGTCCAACTGCTGCACTGACACACATACACAGATGCTGCCAATGACCGGATATACCGGTCCCCTGCCAATGTCTCCTGACAGCATGCAGATGTCAATGAATAGTGATGAATAACTTTCTTTTTATGGATGCAGAGACAACAAAACACAGAATTATTTATTACATTTTTTTTTTTATCTTACTCTGGCATGATATTAGTTCCTGAGGTGTCAAATCAAGAGGATTAGATCGTCTGTAGTATTGGCAAGCACTTAGATAAGTTATATGACACTGGACACTGCCTAAGACCCTTAATCTGTGGAAACATGTTCATCCAAACTGCCTGTCTGAATGACAGTGAGCCTTGTAAAATAATGTTTGTTCCGTCATGGTACTCCCTGCAGATGAGAGTTGGAGGGGACACGACTGATGTCCAGTTGGTGCAGCTGATCCCCAACACGGCCTACACTCTGTCCATCTTAGCCCTGCATGGACAGTCAGCCAGCGACCCCCTGACTGAGCAAGGAGTCACATGTACATACAGTACAGTACCTTCAAATGTTGTTAATGTTTTGCGCTCAGTGCCCTAAGGGAGGGTAAGGCACGACAGGTCCTAACTCGTATAGAGTAAATCAGGTCTCCTCACTCCCTAGTTTATGGAATGAAAGGGATTAAAGTAATAATGTAATTTGGTGAGCCTCATCTACTATATTTCTGTCCCCTCTGTAGTGCCCATGCCCCCTGCAGGAGAGCTGAGGGTCAGGGACGTTACCCATAGCACCCTGAAGATGAACTGGGATGCTGCTCCAGGTGCCGTCCTCAAATACATCATCACCTACACGCCTGATGAGGGAGAGGCCAAAGAGGTGAGATACGATAATCACAATACATCTGTTGGATACAGACAGCAGTGAAAGGAATACTCTGTACTCTACATACTCCCTCTGTGGGCAGAAACATATGCTTAGCTCTGTCTCCTACTGGTCACAGCAGACACCAGCTCCTGTGCTGAGCACATTCTCTGTTCATGTCAGCTAGCAGATTGATATTGATATTTTTTACGCATCATTTGAGATATGACATTAGACAGCGTAATGGGAAGGGCAGCTGGTGAGAAGGGTATGCAGTGGACCTCTGGGGCTGTGCTATTTGACCGTGAGCCTGGTGGAAGGATCACACCACTGGACCTGGAGCCTGGTGGAAGGATCACACCACTGGACCGGGAGCCTGGTGGAAGGATCACACCATTGGACCGGGAGCCTGGTGGAAGGATCACACCATTGGACCGGGAGCCCGGTGGAAGGATCACACCATTGGACCGGGAGCCCGGTGGAAGGATCACACCATTGGACCGGGAGCCCGGTGGAAGGATCACACCATTGGACCGGGAGCCCGGTGGAAGGATCACACCATTGGACCGGTGGGACACCCCGGGAGGTGGAAGGATCACACCATTGGACCGGGAGCCCGGTGGAAGGATCACACCATTGGACCGGGAGCCCGGTGGAAGGATCACACCATTGGACCGGGAGCCCGGTGGAAGGATCACACCATTGGACCGGGAGCCCGGTGGAAGGATCACACCATTGGACCGGGAGCCCGGTGGAAGGATCACACCATTGGACCGGGAGCCCGGTGGAAGGATCACACCATTGGACCGGGAGCCCGGTGGAAGGATCACACCACTGGACCGGGAGCCCGGTGGAAGGATCACACCACTGGACCGGGAGCCCGGTGGAAGGATCACACCACTGGACCGGGAGCCCGGTGGAAGGATCACACCACTGGACCGGGAGCCCGGTGGAAGGATCACCCCACTGGACCGGGAGCCCGGTGGAAGGATCACCCCACTGGACCGGGAGCCTGGTGGAAGGATCACCCCACTGGACCGGGAGCCTGGTGGAAGGATCACACCATTTGACCAAGAGCCTGGTGGAAGGATCACCCCACTGGACCAGGAGTCTGATGGAAGGATCACCCCACTGGACCAGGAGTCTGATGGAAGGATCACACCACTGACAGAGATTTCAGACTAAGGAACATTAGGAATGACCTCCTGTACCAAATGCCGTGATCGTGCGATTCCTGAGTACTGAAAAGAAACAGAAGTTTATTGTGCATTTAGAAATATGTTTGGGGTACTTTTCCAGTGCAGTATGTTTGTGCTTGACTGTCATATATATATATATATATTATATATATATATATATATATATATATATATATATATATATATATATATATATATATATATATATATATTTTACTTGATTGTTTATCTTTCTCCACCTCTGCGTGTGCTAAGGATTTACACATGAAGTGGAGATAACATGCTGTCTCGTCAGATGTATACAAAGACGCCCACAGTTTCTCTCACAGATTCTTTGGAACTCATCAATGAGAATGGAAAATTACTTTGGAAGGCATTCAACATGACCATGATGAGGAAAACAGAATTACTCATGACAAACCCTAACCCTCCATTTACAAAATAATGCAATAGTTATTCAGTTGTTGATACAGGTAAATGATTTAACATGGTTTACACTGGAATAATGTGACAGACTGTAGGGCTTGATGTAAACAAAGATGTTTTGGTCTGCAGCTTGAAGTGGGGGGAGGTGTGACCTCCAAGGCCTTGGACAACCTGATCTCTCAGACTGAGTATGTCCTGGCTGTCACCCCCATCTACAATGATGGAGCTGGAAACCCCATGCTCAACGCAGCCATCACAGGTACAGTCACACAGCGTATGTGAGGGTTAACACACTGGGGTTACACTCCATGGAAGTCCTACTCAGTACTATAGGCCCAAAAAACTTTTGTGCCCTAGTTATAGGGTATATTGATGTTTTTGTTATAGGGTATCGTAATGTCCTAGTTATAGGGTATAGTGATGTCATAGTTATAGGGTATATTGATGTTTTTGTAATAGGGTATAGTGATGTCCTAGTTATAGGGTATATTGATGTTTTTGTAATAGGGTATAGTGATGTCCTAGTTATAGGGTATAGTGATGTCATAGTTATAGGGTATATTAATGTCATATTTATAGGGTATAGTGATGTCATATTTCTAGGGTATAGTAATGTCTTTGTTATAGGGTATAGTAATGTCATAGTTATAGGGTATAGTGATGTCTTTGTTATAATGTCATAGTAATGTCACCTCTCTTTCGTAATGTATGAGATCCCCAAAGATTGGAAAGCTGCCGCGGTCATCCCCCTCTTCAAAGGGGGAGACACCTTAGACCCAAACTGTTATAGACCTATATCCATCCTGCCCTGCTTTTCTAAAATATTCTAAATCCAAGTTAATAAACAGATCACCGACCATTTCAAATCCCACCATACCTTCTCCATTATACAATCTGGTTTCCGAGCTGGTCATGGGTGCACCTCAGCCACGCTCAAGGTCCTAAACGATATCATAACCGCCATCGATGAAGACAGTACTGTGCAGCCGTCTTCAACGACCTGGCCAAGGCTTTCGACTCTGTCAATCACTGCATTCTTATTGGCAGACTCAATAGCCTTGGCTTCTCAAATGACTGCCTCGCCTGGTTCACCAACTACTTCTCAGATAGAGTTCAGTGTGTCCCGCCCAACTAACATCACTACTCTGGACGGTTCTGACCTAGAATATGTGGACAACTACAAATACCTAGGTGTCTGGCTAGACTGTAAACTCTCCTTCCAGGCTCATATTAAACATCTCTAATACAAAATTAAATCTAGAATCGGCTTCCTATTTCGCGACAAAGCATCCTTCACTCATGCTGCCAAACATACCCTCGTAAAACTGACTATCCTGCCGATCCTTGACTTTGGCGATGTAATTTACAAAATAGCCCCCAACACTCTACTCATCAAACTGGATGTAGTCTTATCACAGTGCCATCCGTTTTATCACCAAAGCCCCATATACTACCCAACACTGCGACCTCTATGCTCTCGTTGGCTGGCCCTCAATTCATATCCATCGCCAAGCCTGCTGGCTCCAGGTCATCTATAAGTCTTTGCTAGGTAAAGCCCCGCCTTATCTCAGCTCACTGGTCACCATAGCAACACCCACCCTTAGCACGCGCTCCAGCAGATATATTGCACTGGTCATCCCCAAAGCCAACACTTCCTTTCGCTGCCTTTCCTTCCAGTTCTCTGCTGCCAATGACTGGAACGAATGACAAAAATCAGTCTTATATCTCCCTCTCTAAATTTAAGCATCAGCTGTCAGAGCAGCTTACCGATCACTGTACCTGTACACAGCCAATCTGTAAATAGCACACCCAACTACCTCATCACCATATTATTACTTACCCTCTTGCTCTTTTGCTCCCCAGTATATCTCTACTTGCACATCCTCATCTGCATATATATCTCTCCAGTATTAATGCTCAATTGTAATAATTTTCACCTCTGTGGCCTATTTATTCCCTTCCTCCCTACTCTTCTACATTTGCACACACTGTACTACCTCATCCCCACATCTATTTTTCTTTTGTGTTATTGACTGTATGTTTGTATGTGTTACTCTGTTGTTTTTGTCGCACTGCTATGCTTTATCTTGGCCAGGTCTCAGTTGTAAATGAGAACTTGTTCTCAACTGGCCTACCTGGTTAAATAAAGGTGAAATAAAAATAAAATAAATATATAGATCTAGGGTATAGTAATGTCATAGTATTTAAATTATATATATTTTTTAATTACCCCTTTTTCTCCCCAATTTCGTAATATCTGATTGATAGTTACAGTCTTGTCCCATTGCTGCAACTCCCATATGGACTCTGGAGAGGCGAAGGTAAAGAGCCATGCGTCCTCCGAAACATGACCCTGTTAAGCCGCACTGCTTCTTGACACACTGCTGTGTGTCGGAGGAAACACCGTCCAGCTGGCGGCTGAAATCAGCTTGCATGCGCTCGGCCCACCATAAGGAGTCTCTAGAACGCGATGGGACAAGGAAATCCCGGCGGCCAAACCCTCCCCTAACCCGGACATCACTGGGCCAATTGTACGCCGCTTTATGGGTCTCCTGTTCACAGCCAGCTGTGAAACAGCCTGGGATCGAACCCGGGTCTGTAGTGACGCCTCAAGCACTGCAGTGCCTTAGACTGCTGCACCACTCAGGAGGACAGAGATGCCATAGGGTGTAGTGATGCCCTGGTTATAGGGTACAGTGATGCCCTGGTTATAGCGTACAGCGATGCCCTTGTTATAGGGTACAGCGATGCCCTGGTTATAGGGTACAGCGATGCCCTGGTTATAGAGTACAGCGATGCCCTGGTTATAGGGTACAGCGATGCCCTGGTTATAGGGTACAGCGATGCCCTGGTTATAGGGTACAGTGATGCCCTGGTTATGGGGTACAGTGATGCCCTGGTTATAGGGTGCAGTGATGCCCTGGTTATAGGGTGCAGTGATATAAGGGCTATATAAATAAATTTGATTTGATTTGATTTTGAGTGATGCCCTGGTTATAGGGTGTGGTAATGGCATGGCAATCTCTCCCATATCATTTTTCCTTTCTTCTGTGTAGATGTTGTTCCTGCTCCTAAGAACCTGCGTTTCTCTGAGGTGACCCAGACCAGCTTCAGAGCCGACTGGGACCATGGGGCCCATGACGTGGCCCTCTATCGTATCGGCTGGACTAAGAAAGGAGAAACCAACTTTCAATATGTAAGACAACCATCCAGGTGGTTTGCACTGACCTTAGATTTTGATTAACTATGTACAGAATATTGGTATAATGTACAGAATTGGATTATTCTTGGTATTCTCAATAAAGTTGTGATTAGGAAGCATTGCCGACATATATTCTATATGCCCTGTTGTGTTGTGTCTCCCAGTCTATAAGCCCTGTTGTGTCTCCCAGTCTATAAGCCCTGTTGTGTTTCCCAGTCTATAAGCCCTGTTGTGTCTCCCAGTCTAATAAGCTCTGTTGTGTCGTGTCTATAAGCCCTGTTGTGCTGGGTCTCTCAGTATATAAGCCATGTTGTGTCGTGTCTCCCAGTCTATAAGCCCTGTTGTGTCTCCCAATCCATAAGCCCTGTTGTGTCTCCCAGTCTATAAGCCCTGTTGTGCTGTGTCTCCCAGACTATAAGCCCTGTTGTGTTGTGTCTCCCAGTCTATAAGCCCTGTTGTGTTGTGTCTCCCAGTCTATAAGCTCTGTTGTGTCGTGTCTCCCAGTCTATAAGCTCTGTTGTGTCGTGTCTCCCAGTCTATAAGCTCTGTTGTGTTGTGTCTACCAGTCTATAAGCCCTGTTGTGTTGTGTCTCCCAGTCTATAAGCTCTGTTGTGTTGAGTCTCCCAGTCAATAAGCCCTGTTGTGTTGTGTCTCCCAGTCTATAAACCCTGTTGTGTTGTGTCTATAAGCCCTGTTGTGTCTCCCAGTCTATAAGCCCTGTTGTGCTGTGTCTCCCAGACTATAAGCCCTGTTGTGTTGTGTCTCCCAGTCAATAAGCCCTGTTGTGTTGTGTCTCCCAGTCCCTAAGCCCTGTTGTGTTGTGTCTTCCAGTTTATAGGACCTGTTGTGTCTACCAGTCTATAAACTCTGTTGTGTCATGTCTCCCAGTCTATAAGCCCTGTTGTGTTGTTTCTCCCAGTCCATAAGCTCTGTGTCTCCCAGTCTATATGCCCTGTTGTGTCTCCCAGTCTATAAGCCCTGTTGTGTCTCCCAGTCTATATGCCCTGTTGTGTCTCCCAGTCTATAAGCCCGGTTGTGCTGTCTCTCCCAGTCTATTAGCCCTGTTGTGCTGTCTCTCCCAGTCTATAAGCTCTGTTGTGCTGTCTCTCCCAGTCTATAAGCTCTGTTGTGCTGTCTCTCCCAATCCATAAGCCCTGTTGTGTTTTGTCTCCCAGTCTATAAGCCCGGTTGTGTCTCCCAGTCAATAAGCCCTGTTGTGTCTCCCAGTCCATAAGCCCTGTTGTGCTGTGTCTCCCAGTCGATAAGCCCTGTTGTGTTGTTTCTCCCAGTCTATAAGCCCTGTTGTGTCTCCCAGTCTATAAGCGCTGTTGTGCCTTGTCTCCCAGTCTATAAGCTCTGTTGTGTTGTTTCTCCCAGTCCATACGCCCTGTTGTGTTTTGTCTCCCAGTCTATAAGCCCTGTTGTGTTGTCTCCCAGTCTATTAGCCCTGTTGTGTCTCCCAGTCTATAAGCCCTGTTGTGCTGTCTCTCCCAGACTATAAGCTCTGTTGTGTTGTGTCTCCCAGTTTATAAGCCCTGTTGTGTTGTGTCTCCCAGTCTATAAGCCCTGTTGTGTTGTGTCTCCCAGTCTATAAGCCCTGTTGTGTTGTGTCTCCCAGTCTATAAGCCCTGTTGTGTTGTGTCTCCCAGTCTATAAGCCCTGTTGTGTCTCCCAGTCTATAAGCCCTGTTGTGTCTCCCAGTCTATAAGCTCTGTTGTGCTGTCTCTCCCAGACTATAAGCTCTGTTGTGTTGTTTCTCCCAGTCTATAAGCCCTGTTGTGTTGTGTCTCCCAGTTTATAAGCCCTGTTGTGTTGTGTCTCCCAGTCTATAAGCCCTGTTGTGTTGTGTCTCCCAGTCTATAAGCCCTGTTGTGTTGTGTCTCCCAGTCTATAAGCCCTGTTGTGTTGTGTCTCCCAGTCTATAAGCCCTGTTGTGTCTCCCAGTGTATAAGCCCTGTTGTGTCTCCCAGTCTATAAGCCCTGTTGTGTCTCCCAGTCTATAAACCCTGTTGTGTTGTGTCTCCCAGTCTATAAGCCCTGTTGTGTTGTGTCTCCCAGTCTATCCTGAACAGTGATGAGACCAGTAACGTGTTGGAAAAGCTGCAACCAGACACTATGTATGACGTGTCCGTCACCGCCATCTACCCTGACGAGTCTGAGAGTGAGGACCTGCTGGGCAGCCAGAGAACATGTAAGAGAAGTTAATTATCTAATCTAATGCATTACAATAAATACATATTAGGAGCTGACCATGCAGATCAGATGTATTAACAATAACTCTTTATATTTCTGTTTCCCTCTGCAGTGTCCAAGGTTATTTTCACCCCTGGTAAGTTTATTTGTTGTAATCAAACAGAAATACATACAGCACTCATAGAGATAATTCATTTGAATCAAATACATGTATTTTTATCAAAGTGTCACCATCCAGAAGTTAGGGGCTCTGTGTTGATTGGATGTGTGTTTACGTTGGAGTTTGTTGTTGTTTATGATGTTGTGTTCGTGCCCAGCCCCCACAGGGCCTCCCCAGAACCTGCAGGTGTTCAACGCCACCACCATCACTCTGACCGTCAAGTGGGACCACGCCCCTGGTCGTGTCCAGAACTACAAGATCACATACGTCCCCACCGCCGGGGGCAAGACCCAGTCGGTAAAACCAGGACCAGCCAGTAGCCACACGGGTCAGCTTAGGGCATCACAATTCCAAGCTGTTCATAGTGCTAACATCAGCTTTTAATCCTAACCATCCTCTGGATGATGAAAGGATAAGGAAGGGAGTCCTTGTAGCATGACACAGAGGCACTTTGTTTGTGTGATGGGAAGATAATAGCTCCCACCAGAATGTTCATATGACACAATTTAAAGCTATAACACACAGCAATTGTTGCATTATAATTTCTGAAAATGTACATAATATATCTACCGCTAATAGTGGAAGGATCATTTTTTATAGTATTACTTAACCGCCGTGTTGTGATTGGCTGTGATATTCGCCTATTGATTTCTCCTGCCGGAACGGCATGTCTCATACTGGGAAAGAGATTTCCGTTTATGTGAGAAAACAAGCACTGAATGAATAGTGTAGGGAATTATTGTACCATCTAAATTGCTGTGAAATATATTTTCCATAACAAAAATATCATTTTTACAGCTGTTTGAAGCTGGTGGACCAAAACTTCTGTTTTGGTCCACCAGCTTCGTTTTGGTCCACCAGCTTCAAACAGCTGTAAAAATGATATTTTTTGTTATTGAAAAGATATTTCAGAGTGATTTAGATGTTACAATGATTCTTGTTTTCTCACATAAACCTAAATTGAGTGAACAATGTAGAATTTCACCAACCAGGAAATGACAGAGATTTTCACTAGATAACACAGCCACAAAGTCAGAACAGCTTCCCCAGTTTGCCAATAGATAGATGAATATCACAGCCAATCACAACACTGGCAGGTAAGGAATACTGTGAAACACTATCATTACACTATTAGCACCAGATATAGTATGGACATTTTCTGAAATTACAATGCAAGAATGTAAAAAATATATAAGGCGAGCAGTGTCGGAGTCCGGAGTGTATATATATATGTGATGGGATGTATAGACATTATGGACAGTATGTGGATATAATATGTAGTATATCTGAAGAATACATAGGATAGAATAGTATATGTACAGCAATAGTTGAAAGGGATGGCCTTGACTAGAATACAGTATATACATACGAAATGAGTAAAACAGTATGTTAACATTATTCATGTGACTAGTGTTTCATGTCTATGTACATAGGGCAGCAGCCTCTAAGGTGCAGGGTTGAGTAATCTGGTGGTAGCCGGTTAGTGACAGTGACTACTGTAAATTCAGGACAAGATACTGAATGGAGGCCAACTAGTGATGGCTATTTAACAGTTGGATGGCCTTGATATAGAATATGTTTTTCAGTCTCTCGGTCCCAGCTTTGATGCATTTTAGAAACACGTGGTGGTCAGGGACCTTGGCCAGAGCCCTAGGGGATTTGGGGTTATCAGTGTGGAGAGATGGAGGAGAAGGGGGGGCAGAGATGGAATGTCTGGGCCCAGCAGGGTTGAGGGTGTATGTGTATGTGTGTGTGTGTGTTTATGTAGCAGGACAGGGAGTGTGGTACCAAGGGGGTCGTTGACTGCAGACAGTGTTTACAGAGTCCTTCAAGCTGTCTGGCATCGCTGCTGCTCCACTCTATAGAGCTGAATAGTAGTTTAGACAGAAAGGCTTTTTTCCTCAGGCCAGATGTTTAGGCGCTTAGAGTTTGCATGATGTGGAGGCACACAGAGAGAGATCCAGTAAATGGAAGGAAGCAGTTAGAGAATTTCACTCTCTCATCAGTCTTGTATGTGAAGTGATAGACCTACCATATTGGAGTCAAGGGTAGCTAGCGCTATGTGAGTTATTTGTCCATTCAGAGTTTCCATTCCCATGCAGAATGGATGAAATGTTTTCCCTTTTTAATTAGAGGAGAGAACCCAGTTCTGTTCAGTGGCCGTCCGTCCCTCGGTTGCTGTGATGATATCACACGCTAAACATTGAGGCATTGTTGAAAAGCTGGAAGCTAATGAGCCAAGCTTAGCCAAGTGTTTTTGGTTCATTGACAGATTTTCAACAAGTATGGAGAGCTCAAGTGGCCCCGCTTTGATTAATTTGTGACAAAAAGTCTGTGTAGGAAATGGGAGACACTGATGATACGTTTTCACCAGTCATGCTGTCAGTGGTTAACCTACTCTGTGGAGGACAAGAAAAAAAAAAACTACAAAAACACACACACACACACACACACACACACACACACACACACAGGGTTTACTCAGTCAGCCGTCACTGTGAGGCGATGCAACGCAACATCGTTCCTTTTAATACAGCATCTCCTTGGTCAAAAACAATGCAGTACATTCATCAATCATACCTCTTAAAACAACCCATCCCACTGTTAGGGCCAGTAGAGTACAGCTTTACCTTAGATCTTGCTCACTACAATAGTAAAGTGCAAAAATGCTCGATGCATCCTCTGACAATTTTTTTTAACAGTTTTTAAACATTTGAACATTTCTCAACCTGCATTCTTTCCATCAAGTCTCTGACACTGACATAAACTGTCAAGGGATAGAAGCTGGAGACATCCACATCTTATAAGAAAATACAACTGTTTTTCCCATGGCATCTCTTCTGAGGCCACATTGAATGGACTATTTGACGCATTTGTAATCTGAAGGGAATATTACAAGAATTTAGAGTTGATCCAATAATTGCGAAATGCGTCGACCCTTAGGCCTTGAGTGTGATCATGGACCAGGTGAGCAAAGTGAGGGTCCTTCCGTCTTCTCTCCCAGTCATTTCAATCTGTCTTCATTCCCCAACAGACACAGATTGGAGGGAAGAAGAACACGGTGCTGCTTCCCAAGCTGACCCCCGACACTCCCTACTCCATCACCGTGTCAGCCATCTACAGCAATGGGGAGAGCAAGGACATCTCTGGCAACGGAAAAACCAGTGAGTGACCTACTGTAACTGTGGCCTCGCTAAGGCCTTCATGATTACATCATGTTCCCTTTTGTCCTCTCAGCTTCACCAGGGAACAAGGGCTACATTTGTTACCTAGATGCTGATGTTAAAGATGCCCTAAATACTGTGTTTGTAAAACATTGATTTTACGCCTACCACTTGCCACTTCTGTACCTCTACTTACATTTTAACATCTGTAGCTCATTGTTGTCAATTAACATAGTATGAATCCTAAGACCTCCTTTCTTCTCCCTCTCCAGAGCCTCTGGGTGGAGTGCGGAGGCTCCAGGTCACTGACCCTACCACCAGCACCCTGAATGTCCAATGGGAGGCCGCCGAGGGCAATGTGCGCCAGTACAAGATCTACTATGTGCCCACCGCTGGAGGAGCTGAGGAAGTGGTAGGCTGGGCCACCTCTTACCAATCACTACCGAATCTCACTATGGCGTGCATACTCTTTCATTATCACATCCATTATCTAATGCTGAAAAAATACAAACACCAATACACTGATACTTCACAGATTCACTCAGACAGTCAAACATACTTGCAAAATACTACTCCTTTACCAGACCTTTTCTCTCTCTTTTTAATCGTGTTTTATGACGTTTTTCCTAATTTCATATAGACAGATCACCTCTGTGTAGCTTTGTGACTCAGTCCTGTTGTGTGGTTGAATCTATAGGCCCAGGTGTCTGGTAGCACCACCAACACTGTGCTGAAGAACCTGATGTCTGACACCCTTTACACTGTCACTGTGGTCCCTGTCTACCCCGCTGGAGAGGGCAAACGCATGTCTGAGAACGGCAAGACACGTGAGTCCACGTACAGGTTTACTGTTAGGATGGTTCACGTTATCTAGTATAGATGACCCGCCTCAACAACCCTTTTCTCATGGCTATCGTTATGACCTACCATGGTCAATTTAATGAAGGAGCCTGTGTACAATATAAAATGGTTATATTTCTACCATTCTTGGTACAGCATTTCCTGAGGAGAAGATTGTGCTGTGTGCTAAAGGCTACAATATATGATAATGATTTGGGTTTTTGTTTGGTCATTCTTTGAGACCTGGCATTTCTGTAGAGCATGCACTCTCTGGTCTAGTGTGTTGGCTTGTTTACTCCTTCTGCCAGTAAACTCTTGTAATGAGCCCAAAATATGTCCCAGTCTTATTGTAGTGGAATTTTCCTACTAAATTAAACAAACCCCTTTTATTTCTGGGGGCAATGCCAAAAAGATCTAACATGTTTTTGGTTGTCATCTGTTTACAGCTAAAATGTCCAATGCCATGCTAGATATTATGAATCACTGTAGACACTATATTTAGTTTATTAGCTGGTTTCCATCCATTTTGTACAGACCATCCCTCTTCCAGTATCTTCCACAATTATAAGGCTGAGCCTCCACTCAGTATGACTCAGTCTTTAGTGGGCTGATTGCACAGGAAGGAATTCCTCTGTGTTGGCAACACTAGTGATGTCTCCAGCCTTAAGGTAATGGGGTCCGTTTATGGGGTGTAATGACTGGTAGTGGTTGTGGTAGCACGGCTGGGGGGATAGCATGACGTGAGTCATTTGCTCCTCCCATGGAAAAAACTAGAGGAGGGAAGAGAATGAATTGAGAGTATTTTTTCACTTTCCATTCATCAGCCTTCTCTAGACTGGCTATGTTTATCAAATGTCACTTTATGTCATTACTGTTACTGGTACCCTGATTACCCCAAAGCCGTAGCCTAATGGTCTTCTGTCTATCCTGTTGTTAGGTTCATCTGTCCTGTATTAAATCCATCAGAATATACCCCCAGGGACACTGATCAATGATATCTTTCAAGCTTTTGATCTCTGTCAGAATTATAGGACTCTACATTTTGCTTCTTCAATTTCAACGGAATCTATGTTTCTTCAGGCTGTCTGACAAATGTTGCTAATCAAATCTAAATTGGGCTTTAGTACTATTTTATCAATTTGTGATAAAAAAAAAATATTGATGTTGATGTGGACTATCCATTGATGCTGTGCTTTCAGGGTGAAGCCCAGGACTTTTGTTACTTATTTCTGGCCAATACTTCTGGTCTCTAAGAAAATAAGCTCCCCATGTACTCCCCACTCTGTCTTTATGAGGGTACAATGCTGAGTGGTACAAATACTGGAAACATCATACTAGTCAACTAGTATGTATTGTACATAGACCCAGTGAATGCTTTGATGGCTTCAAGGTGAACATTCCCTAGTGTCTGATTCAGCCACCAATAATTTAGTTGGACTCTCTAATACATTTTTTCAGCTGCTGTTCTCTTCCCCCCTCTCTTCTTTCCCCATATCTTCCTCTCTCTCTCTCTCTCTCTCTCTCTCTCTCTTCCTCCTCCTCTTCCTCCCTCCATCCCTCTCTCTCTCTCTTTCTCTCTCTCCACAGTGGAGCGTACCCCCGTGAGGAACATCCAGGTCTTCGGCCCCACCACCAACACCCTGAATGTGCGCTGGGATCCCGCCTCAGGCAAGGTCATGCAGTACAGGGTCGTCTACGCCCCCCTGAGCGGTGCCAAGCCCTCTGAGTCGGTGAGTCACCACCAGGGAGACCCATAGGGTCTCTGATTAACCCCGCCCCAGGTCAGAGGTCAAATGTTAATGTCCAGTGACTTGGGGTGTGTGCAGGGGTGGCTGAGTGGAACGCTTCGGTCCATTTACAGATTTCCATCACTACAGCTCTTTGTAAAGAAACAGAATGGAACAACATCAACCTGTTTGTGCTCCACATCGACTGTCTCTCTGGTGGGGGTTCTTATTTAACAGTCTATTCCTGGTTTAAGGCCAAATTTTCATGTTCATTAATTAAAACAGGAAGCTGTCTGGGCTTTTTCCCCTCCTTATCTGGCTTGACGGTGCCCACATCTGGAGTTTTAAAGGAGGTCACAAACAACTAATAAACTGCTACTTGACATTGCACAAACAGCCACATCTGTGAGAAGCATTGAGACATTGAGACCCTGTTTTGACTTAACAGGTCTTTGAAGAGTGATGCTGTTCCATTTTATTGATAGCAAGAAGTACTCTCGTTGTTCTTTTAAAGTCACAACATTGTGTTTCTGTGGGAATATTATGATTGACTTGGGCTGGGCTTTTCCAATGCCAGGGCCAGCTTTCCACGTCAGCAGCCATGTGGCCAGTGTCACGATGCACCATCACATTTAACACAGGGAGGTTTGGTGTATGCACTACTATATTAGGAAAGCAGCCTTGTCATATTGGGTTTACTCCTTGAGAAGAACATTTTGCTATTAAACCCTCCAAAGCGATGACCGACGTTCGATGACAGTCGTCAAAAACAGTCCCATCAGAGACACAGAGATAGAGATACACACATTGAACACAAAACAATGGTGTTTGGGGTCAAAGAAAGAGAGGGAAACCAAGTGCCAGGTGGGTGGACTCCTGTATATTATGTACTGTATGTGATACCAGGACAAGGCAGGTAGATGAGAAGATCAGGGTAGAGGCTGATAACCTTTGATAATGTTAAAAAAGAGACAGACAAGTGGGGTCTGGTATGGGAGAACACAGACACACAGAGATGAGCACCAGCCAGAGAGGACAGAGCAGAGGAGCCGGGCTGCTGTAAGCAACTGCCAACACATTACGTTAGTTACTCAGTGTGTAATTGCCCTGACTGTCTGGAGGGGCCATACATCATTGACATAAAATTCATACTTGTGTTCCCCCATTCACTGAGCACTGAGAAGTGTCAACACAAGTGGTTGTTGAGTGAGGTGAGGTGAGAACGAGTTGATAGAGGTGTCACACTGAAACAGCTGTCAGGTTGTCAGACTGGGGGGTCATAGTGAGTGTCAGAGCTGCCAGGACCATGGGACAAACAGCATTACAGCATGATTGTTGTTTTCCCCCTACAGCTGATAGACTTTTCAGACAGGACTCTTCTCCCCCATCTGGATGTGTCAGTGTAGGCTAGCCTAATTGATGTAGAATAATGTTGATAGTTACAGCTATCCTTGTTATTACTATTAATGCTAGTCTTCATCATAATTTCTCTAGTTTTGAGACTCAAACGTGTGGGTGCGAGAGTTGTAGTCTGATTGAATCCAACCCACTATGCTGCATGCTGTAGACTGTGATTGGTCCTTCAGTGCTGACCTCTGTGTCTCTATCCCCTCTGGTCAGATCCTGGTTCCTGGGACCTCCACCACCACTCTGCTGGACCAGCTGGTCCCGGACACGCCTTACAACGTGGGAGTGGTCGCCATCTATGCCAACGGGGAAGGACCGCCAGCTGAAGACAAGGGCACAACACGTAAGATCCAGTATATAATATCTATCATATATAAGATCCTATTGCCTTTACATGTTTATCCACATCCAAGTATATGCTTGATATTGTGCTCACTTCTTTATAATCCCCGCAGTTCCCCGCAGTGGCCCTAGGAACATGCGTGTGTATGATGCCACCACCAGCTCTCTGACCGTGGCATGGGAACATGCTGAGGGACCTGTGCACCAGTATAAGATTACCTACGCCCCCACCACTGGAGACCCCATCGAGGAGCACGTAAGCATCTATATTGCTGCTATTTCTGATGATACCCTCATCAAACACCATCTTGATGAGTCTACAGCATGAATTAGAGTGTGGCCCAAGGCGCAATGTGAGGAGGTTGTCAGGATCCTTATTTCTCCTCTGTTTGAAGTACCTGTTGAATAGTATTAATGAACAGTAATACAATGTTTTGTCTGTGTGTCCTGTAGACCATGGTTCCTGGGAACAGAAATAGCGTCATCCTGCCCAATCTGGATGCAGACACTCCCTATAAGATCAACGTGCAGGCCATCTACCCTGACGGACCAGGGGGAGATCTGGATGGAGACGGGCATACAGGTACGCTAGCACATTCTACGCTTGGTCCACTATTCAACATGATAGACAAACAGACGCACAAGGTTCTCCACAAACACAGTTGCTCGCAGACACATACTGTAAGTTACAGTCACATACAGACACATTCACAATACAGGAGTTTTATAAACTCAGCCAGTGATTATTGTCCTGGATGTCAGAAACATGGTTTCAGTTCAGTCTGCCTGTGAATACCAGAAACCTTTGAACTAGCTGTCCTCCAATGTTAGATCTCACACTAGAGCTGCCCAATACCCAGTCTAATTTCCTCATTTACACCAAATCAAAGCAAAGTCATAGCTTGGGACTGCATGGCTGTGATATTAATGTTAAAAACGTTGTAATATGTTTTTAATAGGTTTTGACGGTCTGTATTTTCTTCCCCGCAGTTGGCATGCTAGGACCTCAGAATCTGAGAGTGTCAGATGAGTGGTACACTCGCTTCAGGGTGTCCTGGGACGCAGCACCCTCCAGAGTGGTGGGCTACAAACTGGTCTACTCACCTGAAGGTCAGATAGCTACTATTTTACTATTCCAGTATACTATTATATTCAGCTGTGAAAGAAGATTCACTTGGCTTACTTAATATACATATCCAGCTATAGAAGAAAGTCACAGATGTGATTGTTATTGACCTGGAGTTTCCCTGTCTGTGCCTGCTGTTATTGACCTGGAGTGTTCCTGTCTGTGCCTGCTGTTATTGACCTGGAGTGTCCCTGTCTGTGCCTGCTGTTATTGACCTGGAGTGTCCCTGTCTGTGCCTGCTGTTATTGACCTGGAGTGTTCCTGTCTGTGCCTGCTGTTATTGACCTGGAGTGTCCCTGTCTGTGCCTGCTGTTATTCACCACCTGGAGTGTCCCGGTCTGTGCCTGCAGGTACTGATCAGACCATGGAGACGTTTGTTGGAGATGTGACCAGCTACCAGCTGCACAACCTGCAGCCTGGAACCACCTACAACCTTAAGGTGTTGGCCCAGTACGACGCTGGCCTCAGCGGACCTCTCATTGGACAAGGAACCACACGTAAGTGATTGATTGGTTGTTTGATTGGTTGCTTGACTCATTAGTAGTTTGGTTGATCAAATTATTGTTTGATTGATTGGTTGACTGTTCCTGTCTTTCACAGTGTACCTGAACATCACTGACCTGACCACCTACAATGTTGGTTATGACACCTTCTGCATGAGATGGACCCCCCACAGGGCTGCCACTTCCTACAGACTCAAACTAAATCCATTCAACCGTAAGTGCTGTACCTGGCTGGGAGCCCATTCCATATAACCTTGATACCTGTGGGGGAGAACTGTTTCTATATTGATGTGAGAATGTTTACTGTCGATCAGATATGTAGACAAAGTTGCCACCCTATCACAAAGGTGTCTTTGTTCGAATGTCTAAAAATGTTATATAATTGTATTTTATTCATGCCCACTGATCCATCTGTCTCCTATTAATTCTCTGACACTGCAGGACTGTAAGAGAAAAAAAATATGGGGAAAAATGTTGCAATATTTAAGTCTGTTTACAGTATGGTAGCCATTATAGTTGGAAGCACTGCACTTTGCCACATTAAGTTAATTCATGTTTGTTTGAAAGGGCATGTTGAACAAGACAAAACACTGTACAAGCCCACTGCTACCTCAGTCCAAGCACTATCACTGGCTGGCTTTAACCCCTCTCCTTCCCCTCTCTTTGAAAATAATCATTATAATGATAATGAATTAGATTTATATAGTGCTTTTACCAGGTGTGATTTCCAGTTGCTCAAAGTGCTTGGGGATAAATGGGGTATATGTTTAAAGTGTATGGGGATAAATCACCTGATCCACTACCAATGTGTGTTACTCTTTCCTCCTACAGCCTCTAACAGGGGAGGTCAGGAGACCACCATCACTGGGTCTGAGAGCCACTACTGTTGGGACGGTCTGACCCCTGACGCCCTCTACAACGCCACAGTGTACACACAGACCCCCAACCTGGAGGGGCCTGGAGTCAGCGTCAAGGAGAGGACCCGTAAGAAACTCCACTAACCATCAGAACTGTAACATGTAACATTTCATTGTGTTTACACACATGTATACCTCCCACCACACTCTGGGTATAAGAAAACACCTCAGGGTCTTTGCAGGGGGCTAACAGGGCATGCTAGTGAAGTCCAAATGGTTTGACTGTTTACGTTCTGGTCTTTGTTACAGTGATTAAGCCCACAGAGACCCCAACTGAGCCCCCCACTCCACCTCCACCCCCTACCATCCCCCCTGCTATGGACGGTAAGGAAAGGCTTGAAGTCAGCATGCTGTGAAGAGAAGTGAAGCTAACACAGAGAAGAAACTCTTTATACATGTCCTACCTGACAGTGACTTGCTCTATGTGCACCACAGTGTGCAGAGGGGCCAAGGCTGACCTGGTGTTCCTGATTGACGGCTCCTGGAGTATCGGAGACGAGAGCTTCAGCAAAGTGATTCAGTTTGTGTTCAGCATGATCGGAGCCTTCGACGTCATCCACCCTGGCGGCATGCAGGTACGTAGCCATCCAGGCTATCCTCTGAGCGTTAGCTCTTTGATGTTTACAGCATATTCTCTTCTCTTTTCCTCTTTCAGAGTGTATTCTTCATGTCAATGCTTTATTATTCTCTCGCTCTCGCTCCCTCTCACTCCCTTTTTGTCTTCTGGAAACAGGTGTCTTTTGTGCAGTTCAGTGACAGTGCCAAGACAGAGTTCAAACTGAACACTTACCAAGACAAGGGAAGGACCTTGGCTGCGCTGCAGCTCGTCCGCTACATGGGAGGAAACACCAAGACAGGTACGCCCACAGACTGCTACTCTCAATCTTACTGGATGATATCGTTAACACCAATTGTATAATGTTGAGTTAATTCAAGTCTACAAACATTCACTCACCACTAATGTCATTACAGTGTCTTCGTCTTGCAGGTGGAGTTGAATGGGTCTATAGTTAAAGGTGGAAATTGATGTCTTACCCCTCTGTGTACAGGTGCTGCTCTGAAGCACGTTGGTGAGAAGGTGTTCACCTCAGACAACGGCATGAGGAGGTACGTGCCTAAGGTTCTGGTGGTCGTCACCGATGGTCGCTCCCAAGACGAGGTCCAGAAGAGTGCCTCCAACCTGATACACTCTGGTAAGTGTTCAACATTTGGATTTGCCCTTACAGAAGTCAGTAAAAGGATATTTTCAGTCTAGATTAGTCAGCGTAAGTGTAGCTACAGAACTTTAGAAATGACTAGATATGTTTTGAGATAAAGCATTACTTACTCCTTTTGGGGTTTTCACTGTCAAATTGGAAGATCTGAACAGCCATTGGGCTTGGGCGTATGGATCATAACTTATCTTTGTGCTCGTCTTGCTCCAGGTTACAGTGTATTTGTGGTCGGTGTGGCCGATGTGGACGTGGCAGAGTTGAGGAACATCGGCAGCAAGCCAAGTGAAAGACACGTCTTTGTTGTGGATGACTTTGACGCGTTCGCCAAGATCCAGGACAACCTCCTCACATTCATCTGTGAAACAGCCACATCCAGTAAGATTTACATCTACATTACACAGTACCTCAAGACACAAGTGAAAGCAGATTGGCGTTAGCTGAATGTTGTCCTCCAGCCTTTTCCATCGCATCATGCTCTGTTTCACTTCTCCCTCCTCAGCTTGTCCTTTGATCTACATCAACGGGTTCACCTCACCTGGTAAGTATATGCTACACCTATATTCTGAATAAACTGACAGCTACTGATAACACCTATGGCCAGGAGCTCTTTACTGACGTAGAAAAACACCCTAATTCATTCCTACCAACAATGTCAGTACTGTGTTCCTATGCATTGACTCTGTGTCTTCACCTGACGTGTGTTCACCAGGCTTCAGAATGCTCGAGGGCTTCAACATCACAGACAGGACCTTCGCTGCCATGAACGGCGTGTCCATGGAACCTGGCTCTTTCAACAGCTTTATAGGCTACAGGCTACACAAAGATGCATTCCTCTCTGCACCCACAAAGTAAGAGTGTGTGCCTGTTTGCGGGCCTTTTCCGTTGCGCGTTGCCTGCTCCTCTCCTGTGTACTGTAATGCTGGCCAGACTGCATAATAGTTTTTTTGTATCTTCAAAGGCTCTGCTCGGAGAGCGCTGTGCCAAGAGCCCTTTGTCAGCCCTGTTTGTGTTCGCAGCTTGTAGAATATGAGGTGTTAGGAAGAGAAAATGATTTGCTCCCAGGGTAGCCCCTCTCCCACATACACTACCGTTCAACAGTTTGGGGTCACTTAGAAATGTCCTTGTTTTTAAAAGAAAAAAAACATTTTTGGAACACAGGAGTGATGGTTGCTTATAATGTACGCCTATGTAGATATTCCATTAAAAATCAGCCGTTTCCAGCTACAATAGTCATTTACAACATCAACAATGTCTACACTTTATTTCTGATCAATTTGATGTTATTTGAATGGACAAAAAAATTGCTTTTCTTTTAAAAACAAGGACATTTCTAAGTGACCCCAAACTTTTGAACGGTAGTGTATGTCATAGAGGGATCAACCAAAGCAGCCGAAGGTCAAGAGCCCAGCTCTTTATTGGGCCCATTAAAATGTATTCAGGCAAATGCTGAGCTGCTCAAGAGTTCTGCGCTAACATTTTAGGCATGAGCATGCTTAGTTCATTTGTCCATAATCATCTGTATTTGTGCGTGGGGAAGTCATTGACTTCATGTGCACAAATGGAAACACTTCAAGCAGTAAAGTAGGGATGGAAAATACTTTCAATATGTCCATAATTTTTTTAGTCTGGGGTAGAACTGGCAACCATTTTCAGATTCTGTGGTCTACGTGACAGGGTGGATATTGTGTGTCTTTTTGGTATATGGTGTGGCTTTTAGATGCCAACCTTGTTTCTCTGTGTCTTTGATTTTCCAGAAGTTACAAAGGCTCTATAGATTACGATTGGCTGTCTTAATTCAAGCAGGTTTTAGTGGACCCTCTCATTTTGATCAAAGATTCATGATTATCTGATTCATTAACTTTAGTCAACATTTTGCATGTCTTATGAATACAGCTAGTGATCAGATTGTCTCGGTGTTGGTGTCTATGAAGTTGACCATCTTACGGAAGAGAATCCCTCAGCTTTATAAAAAAGCTCTGCCATGACACCTGTATCCTGTATTTTTCCTCCTGCCAGGGAGATCCACCCAGAGGGTCTTTCTCCATCCTACACCATTATCCTGCTCTTCCGTCTTCTTCCTGACACCCCCAACCAGGCCTTTGATATCTGGCAGATTGCCGATGGTAACAACAACCCTGAGGTCGGGGTCACTGTCAACCGTAAGCCCCCATCATGCTTTGTTTCTCTTCTGGGTTAGCTGAAGCTACCTAACAGCTATGATCTGATTCCCCTCCTTACTGAATCAAATAACAGTCTTTAGAAACTTGGACCAGTGTAATGATTAGTGGGCTGCTACAGTTCACTGATCCCCATCTCGGGTAGAGTTTTGGTTTGGCACTGACTTTTCACACTTTTTCTACAAGTCCACAAGTGTTCACTTGTAAGGGCCATCATCCCTGTATCTCTCTGTCTCTGTGTGTGTGCGTTGCATGACTTCTCCCTGTAATGCATGTTTAGGGGTCCATCTGACGCCATCGTTCCCTCTTTTCAGCTTCCAGCAAAACAATCACGTTCTACAACAAGGACACCAGAGGGGAGATCCAAAGAGCCACGTTTAATGAGGATCAAGTGAAGAGAGTTTTCCACGGGAGCTTCCACAAGGTAAACACCATTTCACTTGAATGAAAACGCTTTGTGGGCCATATGGTGACATTAAGGCTTGGCAGAGGAGTAACATATCTTGGCCTATTTTCCTGGTTGAATTTCCTAAGGACATACAGATCAGTAATAATCAGCAATCATTTGGGATAATAACATCCTTTTTTCCAAAGATACATTTTCACATGAATAATGAATTTCTGTTGTAAAATGTTTAGATACATTTCCAAGGCAGAGTAGACACCCTGTCTGGGATGTGTAGCCTTGATATGGTCACCACCTATGATAGATGTGTTCTGTCATTATGCTCGGTCATGTCTGTTCATAGTTGATGTTTCTGTTGATTAGTGTTATGCCTCATTGAGTACACCTCCTGAGGGTATGATCTTGTGGATAATCAACGCCAAGACTAAGATCTAGCTAGGATATGGTTACTTTCCTCTCCTGAAATTAAATGTGATCCATCTTATAGTATTGCGATGTGGGTTCGGTGCCAAAGTTGAGTCTTCAGGCTTTTTTATGCTCCACTGTTAGCTTTGTTTTCTGAGGCTGAAGGAAGTTACTTTGATGAATGGTTTGGAAGGACGATAAATATATTTTCAAAGGTTGGAGGAGACTTTGGTGACCCATGGTGATCTTGCACAATGTGCAACCTGAAGATTTTATTTATAGTTAGCCTAGCAATGGAGACTTACGGCGTGCTGATTGGCCATTGTCCTGGCGGCAGTCAGGTGGGAATTCAAGAACGTTCTGAGGAAGTGGGATGTTATTGGATCAGTGTTTGTTTTGTTTTACCTCGTTTATGATAAATGAAACTCAATACATTGGGGAAAAAAGCCACTTCGTACTTTTGGACCGCATAAAAGAAAGCTAGCTGCATGTGCCCAATGAGGTATTTTCAGGAGTATTTTCTGCTTGAATAAAATGATCTGTCAATAAAATTATTTTCCTGCTTCAACAGATAGTTTCTAACAGTCTGAGAAAATCTGAATAAACGGATGAAATCGACCAAAAACATTCAACAAGCTGAAAGAGACCTACAACAATATGTAAACATGAATGGAGATATTTTGACATACATGTATATTGCATCTTCTATACATCTTTACTGCCTCCGAATGTGGATTCCCATTGGGGCCCTAATAATCTTCTATGCTGGGATTACAATATTAAGTCTCAGTGGGGGTCAGTGAGTACGTTGAGTCATTACTGTACATGACTGTAAACCTCCATCAGTCACTCAAGGCTTTCTAACCCAGTTGAATTAACTCTGTAGGTTGTCATTATTGTATAAAAAGCCATTGGTCCTGTAGAATGATCTTCTCAGTGTTTTATAACCGTGATATACAGTGTTTTTGTCACATTCTGCATAACTCAGTCACAGCAGAAGTAGAGGAGCCCATGTGGGACATCAAACGCCAGCCACAACTCAAAGCAGAACAGAATATTAAAATGTTGTGCTCAGATATCAGACTGTAAGGATGACAAGGATTTCAACAATGAACGTCAGTAAGATGCAACTAAAATGAAAAATGACTGTTTCCAATGGACATGAAGAATGTTGTATCCAATGTTTCTGAAGGGGAACAATATGCTTCCTATTATGTAAAAACTTCAGCTATTCCTTTAACCTGGAAAATGTCGGGTCAGGGCTTCAGCCGATGACATGACTAACATCAGTACAATGACATCATCAGAGCTCCAGTTGGATGTGTGTGCTTCTTTTCTCTTCCTATAGCTGTGGTGGTGCCTGCAGTCTGAGTGTGCTCTGGGTGGTTAGTTTGTGGTACTGTGTAGTTACTACTCCAAGCGAACAGGTGTCTTCGGTGGTCTACATACCTGCTTTTTCTCTGGTCAGGGAAACTATTTGCCACTCAAAGAAAACAAAAAACTATTAACATGTATAGTGTGTGCCCTACTTCAGAGCAGTTCATATCTTTTGATATGAACTCAGAGTAGATTGTTATGAGACACAATAGATTATTCCCCTCCCCTCGAATATTTCTCTCAGTAAATTAATTGTTTATACTTACTAAGATCAGACATGTCCATAGGGAAGTATGAAACAACTAACCCAAACCAACCATCTTCATATAGTTTAATAGCAATGTGTATGTTACAGAGTGCAGACTAATCTACCTCTCCTTTCTCCTTGGGCTAGTAGCTAAATAGAGAATTATCCAGGTTAGAGAGGTCTGGCTCTCCTCTGATTCATCATGTGGGAAATATCCTAATGATAGCTTTAGCAGACGCTAGCCCTCTGTAACCAACTGGGGATTCCCACCCCACACTGCAGAGGTGGTGGTCTTAGAGGGGCGTTTGACCAGGGAAAACTTTATTCTCAGGCAGAGTGTTCCACTAAATAAGAGACACAAGCATTTTGCTACACCCGCAATAACATCTGCCAAATATGTGTATGTGACCAATACATTTAGTTTGATTTGAAAGGGGGAATGTTTTTCACCAACTCATATATGTATTATTGGTGCCATTAGCTTTTTTGCATTTGGTTGCGATCAAGTGTAAATATGAAAAGAAATGGTGCTTTTGGTAATAGCTAGATGTATTCAGTCCATCCACTCTACAGGCTCCCCATACTTAGAGCTTCACAAATGCAGCTATTATTCTCTGAGAGGACCTAAACTCTCTAAAACTTTCCATTCAGGGATTGGGTGGAATGAGCAGTTGGGTTTTGTCAGTATTTGCAAGCACTAATTGAGAATGAGTGGGAAGAAGAGAATGCTCCAAAGAACCAAAGCAGTTTAAAACATTGGTCAATCTGACTGATACATTTCCATAGCCCTGACTGCCCTCTTTGTACTCTCATTATAAGAGTTTCCTCTGAAGCCTTCTTTTAAAAGCCCTCCATTCCGCGAGGTAGCCAAGCAGACTTAATGACGCATGCAACCATTCCTGCAACAGAAGAAGCCACTCAGATATGAAATGGTGACTTTACAAAGCTAAGCAAGCTCCTTTTCTGAAACCAGGATGGGAATATTGTATCCAAGACTGGACATGGGAGCGTAGATGTCTGGAATGATATGGTGGCAGTGGTATACATGAAGAAGGATTTTGTCTATTCCTGGAAAGAGTTGGTGAAATCTGCAATTTGTCAGTGCATCAAAAATATCAGGAAAGAGCCACTTTTACTTTTAATCAAACTAATGTAGGATTCCCATATCAGGCTGCATGTGAATTGTGATTTCACGCGCCATTGTGAAATGGAGTGAAAACATGGAGTTGTGAAGACACGGCCAACAACAATAAAATGGAGTCTGATAGAAATCATGAAAGTATGTCAGACACACTGGAACCCAAATATAGCCATATACAGTATACTGTTGCTATGTCTGTGGACTGGACAACTTGTTCGGACTATAGTTTATATTATACCAGAGGGAGGATCCATGCTAAGTGTGAATGGAGTGCTGAAAAAGAGATTTGTCATTGTCTAGAGGAGTTATAGTCAGAGGGAGGAGTAATTAAGTGTAATTGTGACTTGGTCAGTAATAGTGGAAGTCAAGGTCTAGTCTTTCTTGACTCCTGTGGTTTTTGATCCATTCAGAAGATTTTCATAATCTGTTTCAGTGTGATAGATTTCTCAGGCCTTTGTTAGAGAATGAGCCATTGTGTGACTTGTTGATTGTGTTCCAATAGAATATGCTTCGGGTTCCCCATCATCAGCCAACTGCTGGAATTTCATGTTGCTTTCAAATGATGAGTCTCGGTGAAGGACACTGACATTTTCTTGAATCCTCATTTTGCAGTAATATTCTTGTTGGTTAGTGAAATAATGTATATGTACGCATTATTTGCACTTGCAGTATGTCATTTAGCATTATTTTGGTAAGCCCTCAAGTGCATCATGTATGCCCATGCCAGGATCTTGGGGTATCAGACCCTCCCCTCTCCTGTGGTTGGCCAGATAATAATGTTGTGAGTGGTTGTCAAGTCCGGTTGGTTTCGCTCTGTAGGACAGTAAAACAGCAGTTAGCCTGCTGTCTCTGTCAGGGTGAAAGCTTGTCAGAATGTTCGGCAGAAAAAGGCAGCTGCGCAGGAAAGTATGGAGAGTGTAGCACTTTTGATGGTGTACCATAAACAACATCATTTCGAGATGTAATGGGAGTTTTGGAGAGTTAATAATGTTGAGAAATGGTCCATACCCTGGCAGTTTTGTGTTATTTCATGTATAGGCTATAGTTTGTTGTTTCATGTTGATCATTCTGTTTATCAGTGAAAGTGGCTGACATTAACTTTTTTCCAAGGGACCTACAACCGGAATGTTCTTACTTCTTACGTGATACAATGATCTTTAATTAACTTCTTTACAGAAAATCATATTAATAATGGTGATTTAGTAAAATACAGTATCAGCGTCCTTATAAACATCAGTTAGAAGACTTTAGGGGTTTCGTTTGCACATTGGCTCAACTGGGTTCTTAGTTTATGGTACGAGACTCCTGAAGAATTGTGCTTTTATTTATTTATTACCTTTATTGAACTAGGCAAGTCAGTTAAAGAACAAATTCTTATTTTCTTTGACGGCCTAGGAAAAGTGGGTTAACTGCCTTGTTCAGGGGCAGAATGATTTTTACCTTGTCAGCTCGGGGATTCGACCTTGCGACCTTTTGGTTACTGGTCCAACGCTCTAACCACTAGGCTACCTGCCACTACACTAGTACCTGCCACCACTAGGCTATTGCAGAAATACCATGTGAAAAACACGGAACACTTTCAGTACTCTATACCAAGCCATTATGCCCAAATATTGTTGCAGTAGTTGTTCATATTGAGAAGAATAGAGTGGTCTTAACTAATAATCCTCTTCTCCTCCTCTTCCTCCCTCTCCTAAAGCTTCACATCAGTGTCTCTCCCGAGAGGGTCAAACTGAATGTGGACTGCCAGGAGGTTGCAGAGAAACCCATCAAGGAGGCCAACAACATCTCCACAGATGGCTATGAAGTGCTGGGCAAGATGGCAAAGTCAGGAGGATCAAAGAGAGAGTCGGCTACAGTGAGTGAAAAATTGACAACACTTATTTGAAATGGAAAACTCCTGATAAAATGCATCCCTCACTCACACACAAGCTGTTGGTGTGAACTGTGAAGTGCAAAGTGCCCAGATGTGCTCCTCATGTGTTGATGCTCAATTAAGAGCTGACAACTCGCGGTCCTTGTTGGAGGGATGGAAGACGCTGCTCTCTCTGTCTTGTTCTCTCATGCTATCTGTGTTCCAGCTCTCTGTGGGTTCTGGCCTGCGTCTGGAGCCATGTTGTTTCTAAGTCCTGAACGCTGGAGCTCAATGGAAGCCATGTGTAACACCCATCTGTGTCCGTCTCTCTCTTCTCTCATCTTTCTGTTCTGTTGTGCAGTTCCAGCTCCAGATGTTTGATATTGTGTGCAGCTTGAGCTGGACCAGCAGAGACAAATGCTGTGATCTCCCGGCCACGGTAAGAGCAGCTTCACTGTAACGGCCTCACAGCCCTCTAGTACGGCCTCATATCTGTACAGTACTGTACCATCAAGCCTTGATATATTGACTCTGCTCATCTTTCACTATACACCATTGAGCACTTACTGTAGGTTAAGAGAGCCATTGTAGTTTTGCATGTTAATTTTGGAGTTTATATGTCATTCCTAATGTTTAAGAGTGCACATGCTGTATAGCCATTACGAAGTGATGTCTAGCTGGCAAGAAAGTTATTTGAAATGAAATGATTGCACTGTCAGGCCTGAATAGACCATTGTATTCCTCACTAAATGGACTAATCTCAGTACAGTTTTACAATCCCAACCCCACCAAAACAACTGGTCCCTTTGATCATGGGGTGGACAGTATAAATCATTGTACCCATCTATGATATGTTTATTACTGGATACATGTTATATACTTGACTATAGCCAATTACCCATCTCTCTCTCTGTGTAATTTGCATGAGATATTAATGTATCATGTCAATGAAGGCTGTGTTGTATAAGATTTCACATATTCTCTTCCACAAAAAAACAGATGGATTGTTTGTTGTCAGATAGTATTTGTGTGTAGGCCATGCTATTGTAGCAGTTATATTTTAGTATGCAACCCAGTTTTATCATGGCTTTAGCAGCCTTTCTAATGTGTTTCCTAGCAGAAAATTTCAAGGCATCATTTTATGGTTTGGGATGCCAGAGCAGTGACACTCATTTTCATCCCAGATACTCCTATTTGCACTTGTTGTATTTCGTGAGTTACCAGAAAGGCCCACAGATGTCAAGAGATGAACAAATTATTACTGTTGTATTTCAGTAAAAAATGAAAAAACATTCTTATTGTCTTTCTTTCTTTCGCCATCTCCTTCCTTTCTCTACTGCAGAGAGATGAGCTTAAGTGCCCGGCTCTTCCCCATGCCTGCACATGTGCACAGGACAGCGTTGGCCCACCGGGACCACCCGGCCCCTCGGTAAAGACAATAACCATCCCACCATCTGTCCTCATCTTGAGGCAGGGCTCTCTCTGCTTCTGTCTGTCCTCGTCTTGAGGCAGGGCTCTCTCTGCTTCTGTCTGTCCTCATCTTAGGGTAGGGCTCTCTCTCTACTCACTAATGTGATGATGATGATGATGATGGTGATGCCACTCAATCTCCACTATGATTATGTGGACATATAGGAATAGTGTTCCAGGGGTACTTTTCTCCTCATAACTGTTTCCCTGCTCTATAGATTAAGCATGTGGATATTAGAGTGGGGTCAACATGTGAGTATCTGTGTTTTTTCCCATGGAAAACAAAAGACCGGGAGATGAGATGAATGGTGTGCAATGAGGTGTGGACTATCAGACTTAGGGTTGTGTCAAAAGATAAATGCCCGTCGAAAAAACAGTACATCTGGAATATGTTTGCTTCACTCTGCAACCTCACTAAGCCACTGGGGATTCCTGCTGGCTTGGGATTTAGGTCTGGAAGCAGCTCCTGTTGTGGGGATGGCTCTGACTCTCAGTCTCTGACTGTCTCTCATCCTTTCTTGACTTTCCCAGGGTGGACCAGGTACTAAAGGACCTAGAGGAGAGAGAGGAGACTCAGGCCCAACTGTAAGTAATGCTTTTGTATCAGTATCAAGCCATTTAACACACACTTGGATCCAGAGCGATTAATTGAATATTATGGATGTGTGGTCCAAGCCTGAATCCGACTATAAATCAAGCCATATCCTACTGAGCTGGGATACAGTCCAAGGCCTAACGCATTTACAGTAAATCAGAGTTCAGCCTAATGCAGTAGTTATCTCAAAGCACATACCATTAGCATGCCCCATCAGCCAAAACAGATTTCTCACATCTGAAGTCACTTATTGAATGTACTGTATAATTTCCAGCTTGTTATGTCCTGTTTATTTTCCCCCAGCTTGATTTAAGGAGGTCTATGTTGAGAGGTCTGATGAGAAGTAGAACATATTTCTCACCAACGGTCACTGATTGTTCTGGTTCCTTCTGAGAGAATGAGCCCTGCTGGGAAAAGCAGTGGGGAGGTCTACTGGGAGATATGGTGTAAATAGTTTAATATTAGTGTGACTGTTTGGTTTTGTCGTTCTGCTTCTACCATAGGGTTCAATGGGCCCCCGTGGAGAACAAGGACTTCCAGGACCATCCGGACCTCCAGGTCCACAAGGCCCTAATGGCTTGTCTCTGCCCGGAGAACCTGTAAGTCATCTGCAGTGTTCTTACAGTGTGGGGGACTGTAGGATGTCCTCCCTGACGTATGATTTACACACACAGTTACTCTGTGTTAAGACGACCTTATTCATTCCTAGACATCCTCCTGAAGCTGGGATGTAAATTCACTCTCAGTGACAGACTACGTGGTCAAGAGAAAGAGCAGATCTGTAGTTGTTTAGGGTTGGAGTTCCCTTTGTACTCCAGCTCTAAACCTCTCCTTCCCTTTGTCTTCTCAGGGCCGTCCCGGACCAAAGGGAGATCCCGGAGACTCAGGCCTGACTGGGCTGCAAGTGAGTACAGCTTTCTTTTTCATTAGCTGTGGTTTTCAACAAGAAACCAGAGGCGATCCACAGAGAGAAACAGCGCTACTGGAGTCTGGAATCTGTCCACATGGCAAAGCTGAAACCACATTCAAAGTGGGAGGTAGACCATGCAGTCCCCAGAGTGGGGTATACACTCCAAGCAACCTGCTGATTTACAGTGGAAGGCCAGTGGTGCAGTTAAGCTATCATGGAGCACAGAAGAGCCTTGCTAACGGGAATATCAAAAATCAAATCAAATGTATTTATATAGCCCTTCGTACATCAGCTGATATCTCAAAGTGCTGTACAGAAACCCAGCCTAAAACCCCAAACAGCAAGCAATGCAGGTGTAGAAGCACGGTGGCTAGGAAAATAATAGAGGATTAATATGAACTGTACATATTCTATACTGTCAACCCTATACTGTCAACCCTATACTGTCAACCCTATACTGTAAAACCGATACTGTAAACCTATAGTGTAAAACCTGTAGTGTAAACCCTATACTGTAAAACCGATACTGTGAAACCCAAAAGAGTTCTACTTTGAAGCGAAAGGGTTCACCTATGGGGACAGCCAAAGAACCCTTTTGGAACCCTTTTTTTCTAAGAGTGTATTCTTCGTTTTACTTAGGTGCCACTAATTGGATTTAAATAGCTGAGAAAAGAAGGGATGTGAAGATAAGCAACCTCAGGATTATAAGACTACATCCCTCAAGGTTGCCAATGACCATCAAAGTGTCTGGGAATATTTGGATCCTAAATTGCGTCAAAAGCCCAAAGAACGATGGCTGGAGACAATGGGACAAAAGCCCAAAGAACGATGACTGGAGACAATGGAACAACATATCAAAAGTCAAACCTACCCTGGCCTGGTTATTTCTTGGAGGATATCCTTCTTCTTACGTTAGATGGATTCCTTGCCCCTCTTGTAAAGAGGAAACAACCTGAAGGGGCTTATAATGAATTGTTTAGGGCTTTGGAACTGGTCAACCACACAACCTCCACCATGACCAAACTGTATCACTGATAACCTCCACCATGACCAAACTGTATCACTGATAACCTCCACCATGACCAAACTGTATCACTGATAACCTCCACCATGACCAAACTGTATCACTGATAACCTCCACCATGACCAAACTGTATCACTGATAAACCTGACCAAACTGTATCACTGATAACCTCCACCATGACCAAACTGTATCACTGATAACCTCCACCATGACCAAACTGTATCACTGATAACCTCCACCATGACCAAACTGTATCACTGATAACCTCCACCATGACCAAACTGTATCACTGATAACCTCCACCATGACCAAACTGTATCACTGATAACCTCCACCATGACCAAACTGTATCACTGACAACCTCCACCATGACCAAACTGTATCACTGATAACCTACCGCTTGACCAGATTGTATCACTGACAACTCCAGTGCTGGATGATCGGCCCCTGGATTTCAAAGATTGGAGGCATTATCCTGTGACGCCAATAATGAGCATAATTTAGTTGAGAATCACTCACCCCCATCAAGGACGACTTTACTTTCGAAATATGAAACTCACCTGAATCCTAACAATTACCCTGTGATGTTAGTAATACTTGAGAATAATTAGTTTGAGAATCTCTCATCGCATTAAGATGTTTATGACTATAGCAGCCTTGGCTGTCGAATGGTTCTGCTAACAACATGCATTTCAACAACCAAATCAAGTACCCTGAATTGCATCAGAAAAGTCTACCATGTTCTCACTAAAAAACTAGAGCGTTCTCACAAGGAAACTAAAGAGCAGTTATTACACAGTACAACTAGTAGTTATCATTTCTGGCTAAATGAAAAGGCAATTTTGTGCCATTTTGTCAGAATTGTGTGTTATTACTGGTTAGCAGAGTTTGATTGAGTGTGTTGTGTTCCTGCAGGGTCCTGCTGGTGCTGCTGGTCCTATGGGTTCTGTTGGACCAGGTGGAGTGAGGGTAAGATCAGCATCTCTGTACCTCTACACAGAGCTGCTCAGTGTACAGGCACTGTTGAAAGGCCATGAATCTAGCCAGCACCTACTTAACTCAACGTGTGCATGTGATCACTCAACGTGCGCAGTTAAACTGTTGTGTGCTCCCAGTATTCTGGTGCATGTCAGATGACGTCATTGGGCTCCATTAAACTGGCGCAGTAGAACACACTACAGAGATTGGTAGCTAGGGAGATTAGCGAGGTCCTGGTTTATTTCACTGAGTTTTTATAGTCCCATCTCTTGGAAGCATCACCAGTTTAACAGCACCATAACACGTACAGTACATATATACAGAAATAAAGTTAACATTGGCAACATACTTTTAACACAACAACAACTTAATGCCAACTTGTATTGCTGCCTGTTGTGAGTGTCTATCTTCTCTTTCCAGGGACCACCAGGGAAGGAAGGACCATCGGGACCTAGAGGTCCAACAGGACCGATGGTGAGTACTGCAGCCAGAAGACGTGGTCAAAACACAGACAAACTCAGTCCTTCAGTCAGTAATGCAGCTAAAACATGCATCTCATTCTCCCTACTATGATTGAGGCCTGCCTCTACAGTAGTTAATGGCCACACCATACCAATAGGCAAAGGGCCAGCACGTCATTGTCAACATGTAGGCCCGTCATTGTAAATAAGAATTTGTTCTTAACTGACTTGCCTAGTTAAATAAAGGTTAAATAAAAAATAAAATAAATATATTAATATATAGCCTACTCTGAGGACCATTAAGCATCCCATCCCTGTTGGGAGTGTTTCCACCCAGTTAAAGGAAAATTCCACCAAGAAACTATCTTTTGGTATTTGTTTCATTAGTCCATTGTTGATATTGTACCAAAAATGTTTTGCATGTCAGCAATCAAGTTTTCAAGATACAGAAATACAGCCGTAATGAAACAAATGCCAAAAGATAGTTTTTGGGTGGTGTTGTCCTTTAAATGTTCTTGGCACAGTATATCAAGTTGTGCCTTGACTGTGGATATACATCTCAGTATAGGGCTGGTCCCTATTGTGCAACAGCTATTTAACAGGGACCAGGAGTGGTTGTTGTCCTTATGTTTACTGTTTCGTAACTTTGGTAAGTGGATGTAGCAATAACGCTGTCCATCTTCTCATCATCCAGGGAAGTCCAGGAACTCCGGGTTCACCAGGAAACACAGGAAGCCCAGGAAAACCAGGAGACACAGGAAACCCAGTATGTACAAATACAAGTAGTCATATGATGATGGTGTATGTTTCATCAAGGACAGCAGAGTCACTAGCCATCTTCCAAAAACATCTGAAATCCTACCTCTTAAGATCCTAAGACTGTCTTGAATCATCCCACTGCATTTGATTAAATTGGAACATGTTAACCAACTTCCTATTTCATAGTGTATTTGTGGTGTTTTGTTGCAAATCTCATGCAAATTAATGGCTTTCCTTTTATTGAGAACATCCATGTTTCCTCTTTTCCACAGGGAGTGTCTGGAACAAAAGGAGAAAAGGGAGAGAGGGTATGTGCTGTATCCTTTAGTCCAGGACCAGACAACTACTGTATCCTTTAGTCCAGGGCTAGGCAACTACTGTATCCTTTAGTCCAGGGCTAGGCAACTACTGTATCCTTTAGTCCAGGGCTAGGCAACTACTGTATCCTTTAGTCCAGGGCTAGGCAACTACTGTATCCTTTAGTCCAGGACCAGACAACTACTGTATCCTTTAGTCCAGGACCAGACAACTACTGTATCCTTTAGTCCAGGGCTAGGCAACTACTGTATCCTTTAGTCCAGGGCTAGGCAACTACTGTATCCTTTAGTCCAGGGCTAGGCAACTACTGTATCCTTTAGTCCAGGGCTAGGCAACTACTGTATCCTTTAGTCCAGGACCAGACAACTACTGTATCCTTTAGTCCAGGGCTAGGCAACTTATCCTTTAGTCCAGGGCTAGGCAACTACTGTATCCTTTAGTCCAGGGCTAGGCAACTACTATATCCTTTAGTCCACTGCAACTACTGTATCCTTTAGTCCAGGGCTAGGAACAACTACTGTATCCTTTAGTCCAGGGCTAGGCACTACTGTATCCTTTAGTCCAGGGCTAGGCAACTACTGTATCCTTTAGTCCAGGGCTAGGCAACTACTGTATCCTTTAGTCCAGGGCTAGGCAACTACTGTATCCTTTAGTCCAGGGCTAGGCAACTAGACTCACGCCGTGGGCTGATTTTCTTTTTGTCGGAGCTGACGGTCAATGGTGCCGTAACATAATTATAATCATTTGTACACTGCAAATTGACCACAAGTAAGGCACAAAAGAGGTTGTATTGGAAAAGAACAACCATTTCATACCTTAATTACATGGAGACATGATCATATCTTTTTTTATTCGTGGGAATACTTGGTGAACAGATTTCCTAAATGAAACTCATTTCTATCTGAATCCCTGGTGATTTTAGTCCTTTTTTGACGAAAAACAAAAATCCTCAGAACTTTGGGAGGTGCTTTTTTATTTGCCCGCCAGACGCCTGTTGTCGACCCCTGCTTCTCAGAGTAGCATGTTTTCGAACCCTGCTTCTCAGAGTAGCATGTTGTCGACCCCTGCTTCTCAGAGTAGCATGTTGTCGACCCCTGCTTCTCAGAGTAGCATGTTGTCGACCCCTGCTTCTCAGAGTAGCATGTTGTCGACCCCTGCTTCTCAGAGTAGCCTGTTGTCGACCCCTGCTTCTCAGAGTAGCCTGTTGTCGACCCCTGCTTCTCAGAGTAGCCTGTTGTCGACCCCTGCTTCTCAGAGTAGCCTGTTGTCGACCCCTGCTTCTCAGAGTAGCATGACCTTGTCTCACCAAAATGTCTTTGTTTTCCAGGGGGACTTTGCATCTCAGAATCTGATGCGTTCCATTGCCAGACAAGTTTGCGAACAGCTTGTGAATAGTGAGTTCCTATTTAGACCTTCATAAACCAGCATTGGTTGGGTACACCTACACACACAAACAATGTTTACAAATAAACCATCTATGTGATTTTTCTCTCTGCCTTAATCATATCTTCATTCATTCCTCTCAGGTCAAATGAGCAGAATTAATAATATGATCAACCAGATCCCCACCGGTTACTCTAGCAACAACCCAGGCCCCGCAGGCCCCCCTGGTCCCGCCGGCAACACGGGTCCTCGTGGAGAACCTGGACAGACTGGCCGAAATGGTTTCCCTGGAAACCCCGGCTTACCTGGAAACCAAGGAGAGAGAGGTGAGTGATAGTGTGCTGTTTATGTATTTTTTGCCTGTTTTTATTACTTCCTGTTTTTGTATGGCTAGAAAGTAAATTACAACATATCAGAGATGCAAAACTTTAAGTAATGACAGGACACGGTCCTCTTCTTTAACCTATCTAACATCCTAGGATAATGGTTGGTCTGTTCTTTGAGCCTGGAGTAACATTGCAACATTTACAACAATGGTACAATTAAATAATGACTGGAGCACAAAGATCAAATGGAAGTTTTGATTGCAAGCGATTGTGCAAAACACCTCTATTCTAAATATATAGAGTTCATCACATCTTGTAAATAATTGATGGTCATCTGCCATCATGCTTCACTTCCTATAGTAAATCTGATCCATGCTACAATTTCCTCCATCCTCAGACATGCTCATTTGTGGTTATTACAAATACATGGTTCTGTACAATGAGACTTTTTGTCATTGCTAATAACCTGTTGCCTGTGTATCTGATTGTGCTGTTGCAGGTGCGCCAGGAGAGAAGGGAGAGAGAGGATCCCCTGGAACAGGACAGAGAGGACAGAGAGGACTCAGTGGTCCCCCTGGTAAGACCTCGGCCATCACTCACTTCTCATGTACAATAACCCATTTCACAGCTATGACTCTGCCAAGGTCTCCCATCTCACAAGAAAACAGAGACCATTAACAGAAGCCCCTGGCTCAGTCATTTGCCTCATATACAGTTGAAGTCAGAAGTTCACATACACTTATTTGGAGTCATTAAAACTTGATTTTCAACCACTCCACACATTTCTTGTTAACAAACTGTAGTTTTGTCAAGTCGGTTAGGACATCTACTTTGTGCATGACACAAGTAACTTTTCCAACAATTGTTTACGGACAGATTATTAGACTTATAATTCACTGTATCACAATTCCAGTGGGTCAGAAGTTTACATACACTTTAAACAGTTGACTGACTTTGCATATGATTGGCTAATTAATAATTTGAGTCAGCTTGGATGTAAAACCTTCAAACTCAGTGCCTCTTTGCTTGACATCATAGGAAAATCAAAAGAAATCAGTCAAGACTGTAGACCTCCACAAGTCTGGTTTATCCTTGTGAGCAATTTCCAAACGCCTGAAGGTACCAGGTTCATCTGTACAAACAATAGTATGCAAGTATAAACACCATGGGACCACGCAGCCGTCATACCGCTCAGGAAGGAGATGCATTCTGTCTCCTAGAGATCAACGTACTTTGGTGCGAAAAGTGCAAAGGACCTTGTGAAGATACTGGAGGAAATAGGTACAACAGTATGTGTATCCACAGTATAATGAGTCCTATATCGACATAACCTGAAAGGCCGCTCAGCAAGGAAGAAGCCACTGCTCAAAACCACCATAAAAAAGCCAGACTACAGTTTGCAACTGCACATGGGGACAAAGATCGTACTTTTTGGATAAGTGTCCTCTGGTCTGATGAAACAAAAATAGAACTGTTTGGCCATAATGACCATCGTTATGTTTGAAGGAAAAAGGGGGAGGCTTGCAAGCCGAAGAACACCATCCCAACCGTGAAGCACGGGGGTGGCAGCATCATGTTGTGGGGGTGCTTTGCTGCAGGAGGGACTGGTGCACTTCACAAAATAAATGGCATCATAAGGAACAAAAATGATGTGGATATACTGAAGCAACATCTCAAGACATCAGTCAGGAAGTTAAAGCTTGGTTGCAAATGGGTCTTCCAAATGGACAATGACCCCAAGCATACTTCCAAAGTTGTGGCAAAATGGCTTAAGTACAACAAAGTCAAGGTATTGGAGTGGCCATCTCAAAGCCCTGACCTCAATCATATTGAACATTTGTGGGCAGAACTGAAAAAGTGTGTGCGAGCAAGGAGGCCTACAAACCTGACTCAGTTACACCAGCTCTGTCAGGAGGAATGGGCCAAAATTCACCCAACTTATTGTGGAAAGCTTGTGGAGGGCTACCTGAAACGTTTGACCCGAGTTAAACAATTTAAAGGCAATGCTACCAAATACTAATTGAGTGTATGCAAACTTCTGACCCACTGGGAATGTGATGAAAGAAAGAAATCATTATTTCTACTATTATTCTGACATTTCACATTCTTCAAATAAAGTGGTGATCCTAACTGACCTAAGACGGGGAATTTTTACTAGGATTAAATGTTGGGAATTGTGAATGTATTAAATGTATTTGGCTAAGGTGTATGTAAACTTCCAACTTCAACTGTACCTTAACAACAAGGTATGGAACATAAGAATCTTCCCGCATACTAACTGTAAATGGTTGTGCTCAACATCTGGAGACAGAAGGTTCCTATTCACTACTTCCTGATCTACAGTTCTTAACTTATTTCACCATGGTAGCCATTTTGTTCTAAATCCTATCCCTGGACCTCTCTTTGTGACTCTTAGAACTCCTCCCAGTGCAATATAAATGACAGACCCAAGGGGCAGGCCAAGATTTACCTAGATGTGTCTCATGAACCTTCGTTTGGGCAGCTGTGTTTCATAAATTCTCAGTGAACCGTCAAACGTATTCCCAGAAAAACACTTCTCTTTTCAAGAGAGAATTTATGCTTCTTCTTCACGGGATTGGTCCGCACAGATATGTTCACACGTCTTGATCAACATACGATACATCAAAGGAATTGAGAACCAAGGTCTATTTCTGGATGAAAGATTTAACATTATGCATTATAGCTGCTATCTTCTCTCATCAAAACAATGTTACCCCGACCTCTCATTCATCAGTGATCCCAAACCCATTCTAGAAATGGCTGAGGATTAGTCTCTAATAGTCTTATTCACTGTTGATATTATGCTGTCTTTATGGAGGCAACATAACATCCACCTTTAATTGATATTCAGCATGTGAAGGCCCTGAGTCCCCAGAAGCTTTCCTATCACAAGGGGTAGGGGGGCTAGTGGGAATGTCAGGCTATATATGATGTCTACTTCCCCCCTCCTGTCGAACACTGCCAAGTCTGTTTCTGTGAATGAAGTAAGACACTACTAAACTCCTGTAGGAGGAAGCTAGTTAGCTAGCGATGATGACTCATTGTTGAGTGGGAGAATCAGATTGTTGTACAATGAGCATTGCTTTGGTGGCTCCTTCATTGACAACACATGTGCTCACTTAAGAGATCAAAGAGCAAGAGAGAGCGAGAGAGTGGAGGAAACTCCATCCTTTGTTTGTACTGTCTAGACAGACAGGGGCAGGGAGTAACTCACCAGAGACCTGACTGGCTCACTTCTTATCAGACTTTTAATTGAGCCGTCTAAATATTTAAATTACAGTGGTAGAAACCAATAGTCCCTGCCTCCACTTCCAGTTGGGATTTAAGGGTGATGTCAGGGAGGTTTCGTTCTGACTATTCTTTAATTATTTTCCACAACCCATCTCCCTCTCCCTTATCCCAGGGCCACCAGGCGAGGCTCGAACCGGCGCCACAGGTACTACGGGCTCTGCTGGGCCTCGGGGCCCTCCTGGTCGCCAGGGAACCTCAGGAGTGAGGGGACCACCTGGACCCCCTGGCTACTGCGACTCCTCCCAGTGTGTTGGCATTCCTTACAATGGACAAGGTTACCCAGGTATGTCCACAACTGACTGAATCCCAATCTGCATGGCAGGGTAGCTGAATACATAGTGAATGTAACGTATGCACACTAATTTATTTACAACTTTATACTCAACAGCTAACGCTCTGGTTCAATGTACGGAGGTCATGGGTTTCAAGGGTTCTAAACAAAATGCAGTTGTTAACAAAAGTTTATTCTAATGGGACAGTGGACGTATTTTTGTCTCGACAACCCCCTTTTGGCAACATTATGAACCCTTTACGTCCAAGGTCTCAATATGTTTGTTATAGAGTGGATATTCATAATTGCATGTTAAACACTGCCAAGTAGAAATAGAAATGGCAAATAACTTTCTGCAACAGAGAGATCTAACCCCCTGTTTGAACTGTTTCCAGGTCGGTCCTAGTAAACTCTCTATGCTGCCTGTGCTGCTTACAGTCCTGTTTCTGAGATGTTAGCTCACTGGCTAATGAGCCCTTAAGGATAACCACCGGGGACATAATTAATGAACAACGTTAAAAACCCAAAAACGAGACAGAAAGGAGTGGACTCGCACTAACACCACTTCACAGCTACTATCAGACAAGCTGCAGAGATGGCAACCCTACTGGCCTGTTTGCATCTTGAACCAAAACCCCAGCAAACAGAGCGAGAGTGCTTCTCTACGCCGGAAGGAGCATGTAAAAAATAAATAAATAAATAAATAAAAACTACTAACAAAGTGGATATCATAGCAAAAGAACAAGTGTTAACATGTTGACGTAGAGGTGATATCTGTAAATAAACTAATTGTGCCTTGTAAATGATGTTTGAACCACACAATCCACTAAAATCATTTAACATCTGTATTGAGCTTGTGCCTTATAACCCGCTTCTTACTGACTTACTGCCAGCATAACCTCTGTTTTATTACAGTATGAGGCCTGTGATTTACACAGCTTGTGCTCCGGTCCAAACCGAAGCATGTGACATTTGTACATTTAATCATGATATTCTTTGTATGTTTGCCTAACCTATGCTAAACGTTCTTTTCCTACCATTTTCTTCTGTTTATATATATATTTAGTATTCAGACACCTTGACATTTTCCACATTTTGCTATGTTACAGCCTTATTCTAAAATGGATTCAATTGTTTTTTTCCCTCATCAATCTACTCACAATAGCCAATAATGACAAAGCGACTCCGGGATGCTGGCCTTCTAGGCAGAGTTCCTCTGTCCAGTGTCTGTGTTCTTTTGCCCATCTTAATCTTTTCTTTTTATTGGCCAGTCTGAGATATGGCTTTTTCTTCGCAACTCTGCCTAGAAGGCCAGCATACTGGAGTTGCCTCTTCACTGTTGAAGTTGAGACGGGTGTTTTGCGGGTGTTATTCAATGAAGCTGCCAGTTGAGGACATGTGAGGCGTCTGTTTCTCAAACTAGACACTCTAATGTACTTGTCCTCTTGCTCAGTTGTGCACCGGGGCCTCCCACTCCTCTTTCTATTCTGGTTAGAGCCAGTTTGCGCTGTTCTGTGAAGGGAGTAGTACACAGTGTTGTACGAGATCTTCCGTTTTTTGGCAATTTCTCGCATGGAATAGCCTTCATTTCTCAGAACAAGAATAGACTGACTGGCTTCAGAAGAAAGTATTTGTTTCTGGCCATTTTGAGCCTGTAATCGAACCCACAAATTCTGATGCTCCAGATACTCAACTAGTCTAAAGAAGGCCAGTTTTATTGCTTCTTTAATCAGCACGGCAGTTTTCAGCTGTGCTAACATAATTGCAAAAGGGTTTTCTAATGATCAATTAACCTTTTAAAATGATAAACTTGGATTAGCTAACACAACGTGCCATTGGAACACAGGAGTGATGGTTGCTGATAATGGGCCTATGTAGATATTCCAGACAAAATCTGCCGTTTCCAGCTACAATAGTCATTTACAACATTAATAATGCCTACACTGTATTTCTGATCAATTTGATGCTATTTTAATGGACAAAAAAAAGCTTTTCTTTCAAAAACAAGAATATTTCTAAGTGACCCTAAACTTTTGAACGGTAGTGTGTGTATATATATATATTAGTTAATTTGCTGAGGAACATTTGTTGTATAACACCACAATGGGTTTTAAGAGTAGCAAAAGGATAGGATAGAGCTAGAGAAAAGTGACAGTGTTGTATTAGTGTTTTGTTACAAATCAATCCCAGCTTTATTACTTGAATTGGTATTTATCTTTATGTATGTGTTCATATTTCTCAATAACATTACGTTCAGGAGTGCATGTAATCACTCTAACATACAAGCAAGATAAATGACAGTTCTTTGGTCCATACATTCCATATGTTGGTTGATTATTCATGTTTAGGAAAAACGTTTAGGATGTACATTGTGCATGTTAAGTCTCAGCCTGTTGACTAAAGTCCTGTTTGATTGGCCAAACTAATGTTTCTAGCCACCGGCTACGAGCCCGACCCTGAAACCTACCTAGTCCCTATACCCGAGGAAGAACCGGAAGATGAATCTGAGGCAATACAGTCGCCTGGTTACTCACGAAACCAGAGAGGAAAGAGGTCACTATCAAGAGACGATACCGAGAGGATAGCACCATAAACAAAAACAAAACAAAGGATTGTTATATTGAATTTATCTCCATTATTAAGTGAAATTCAGAGAATAAAATCTATGGGTCTGATACCCTTGGCTTTATTGAACATATCTTTACGCATCAACAAATTAAGTTTAGCAAGATTAAGTGGAAATATAATGAATCTGGACATTATTTCTTTACAAACCTGTGTGCTTGCTAACTGTTTCTTTAAGTGTCTCTGCTTGTAACATAACTGCATTAAGTGTTAGAGTCCAATGTTTAATGCACTAATCATCGGAAAGTCAGCAAATACGTTGGGGAAGGTATATGTATGTATGTCTCTGTACCCCTCCACATTAGTCCTGTACCTCACAGTTCATTGCAAATTTCACAATGTCAAGCTGTCTGTTGTTCTTTTGAAATCATGTAGTTGGCCACCCTCTTCATCAGAAAGAGGGTTACTGGTTCCAGCTCCATTAAAAGTTCCCAAAGATTCCCAGCTATTATCAAATCAGGCTTTCAATGAGTTACTTTAGACCAAACGTATCTTTTTTTATAATACTAACTCACAGCTGATTTTTCCCAAAGGTGGAGTTGCCTGTCTGTGTTGTATATTTAAGATTTCAACAAAACAAAAACAAATCAGAATATAGTTATTGTTTTGTATCAATACCAAATGCAGTTGGAATTTGTTTGCAAGACTATGGACATAGAATTGCCTTTTCATGTTTTAACTGCACATTGTGAACTCCACAGCCTTATTTTCTTATTTATTTCTGAAACAGAAGAGGCATTTTTCAATAAAACTACTGAAAATTGTACATTTTGTTTCAGTCTCATGTCTGTGGTGTCTCAGTCTATGTCACTGTACCTGCAAACACTGGACATAGTATATCTCATGTCACATGCCGATCCCCAAAAAAACGGTCTTTACTAAAGTGAGTACAGCTTCAAAGGGGCAATCTGCAGTTCAAACTATAACAAAGCAGCCACCCTGCCACTATTTTGGTATAAAGATGAGGGATGGGGCTGGAGAAATGTAGCCACTCTCAAATTCATAGACAGAGCTATGGATGCAAGGACTGACCATCCATGGCGTCAAAATTATAGTTTTAACCATGTTTTGGGGCTATACAGTGATTTTTTTTTTTTACAATTGCATTGTTTGCAAACAATGGACTTAAACATGTTTATATTTTGGGTTCTGATTGGGTACGACAGTTGAACTAACCTCGCAAGGAATTCTAAGTTAAATAATATAAGTTATAATATTCAAGAATCAATGGGTATATAATATACAGTCAGGTCCATAATTATGAGCACCCTTGATAAAGATGAGCAAAAGAAGTCTGTATAAAATAAATAATACAATTGGGAAATGCTCAGAGAAAGAGATTTTGTTTAAGAAGCAATAAAATAAATTAAAAATAGATAGGGATAAAAAATGATTGACAACCTGTTGTCAGTACTCTAGCATCCTCCCCTTCTGAGGGTAATGACACTGAGCCTTATTCTTAAATGTTTTATGTAGGGGAGGGATCCTAGACCATTCCTCTAAACTGAACTTTTCCCAGATCCTTGATATCCTGCTAACCTTGATATCCTGCTATCCTTGATATCCCGTCTGCTCTTATGAACTGCCCTCTTCATTTCAAACCACAGGTTTTCAATGTGGTTAAAGTCTTGAGACTGAGATGGCCATTGCAAAATGTTGATTTATAGTCAATTAAACATTTCTTTGTGGATTTTGATTAGATTTGGGGTTATTGTCATGCTGGAAGACCCACTTGCCGCCACAGCCTCCTAGCAGAGGCAAGCAGGTTTTTGCCTAAAATGTATAGAATGGTTGCTGGCTTAATTTTTAACATTTCAGTTTGGTCTAAACAATGTAAAATCATCCTATTGAACTCTTTTCATTGAGACATCATCAGACAGAAACCACATTTCTCACTGGTCACCAACAACTTAAGGCAGGAAGTAGACCCAAGCAGCGTCAGAGGAAGGCCCAAAAAATTGTTAGGCTCCAGTCATCCAAGTCATAGACTATTCTCTCTGCTACCACACAGCAAGCGGTACCGGAGCACCAAGTCTCTAGGTTCAAAAGGCCCCTTAACGACTTCTACCCTGAAACCATAAGACTGCTGAACTGCTGAACATTAATCAAAGGGCCACACAGACTATTTACATTGCCCCCCTCAGTAAGCATTCCACGGTAAGGTCTACTACACCTGTTGTATTTGTTATATTCAGGGCACATGTGACAAATCAAATTTGATTTGATTTTGAAGTATTCACTCAGCCTTTGGTATTCCAGTCAGAAGGATGTAGTGTGTGACCTCGCTAGACAAAACACTGTGGTTTCTCCCAGATGAGTCACCCATGGGAACCTCCTTTTGAAGTCCCTGCTAATATGCAGCCTTGGAGCAGGGATGTACACATCAAAGATGGTAAAAAGGTAAGTTATAAGCAGTGCTTGCGTATGTCTTTAACCCCATAAAAGTCTAAGGTGCTCTTTGGAGGGATTCAAGCTTACTTTCCCAGTCACTCTTCTAACTGTGGAAAGTTTAAAATACTTTATTATATCGGCATGACCACAAGGTTCATGTTAAGAGCTTCAAACACGGCACACTATCTGAAGAAGAACACTTTGAGGAATACAAAATGGGAGTCCCACAAAGAGGACTATCTGAAGAGTTGAGGCTAACAGTTCAGAATGCAAGATTACATTAATAAAACAAAGCTATAACAGAACCAGTTGATTTAACATACATTTAGTGGCTGATTCATTTAATGCTATCATCTTTTTAATTATCAGAAATGTATTTACATGTAGCCTAATAATTACTATGTGATATTGTTCAGGTTGTTACTCCTATGCATTTTTGGCTTAATATCTCCTTCCAAAGAGAAAAAAAAGCACCTAGGAAAACGATCAGAACTGTCAAGTAAGGAACAACTGAGTTTATTTAAATTCATCATTATGAAGGGAAAATACCCTTACAGGGGGAGTTCTATAGAAGAAATCCCCTAGAGAAAGAGTGGGAGAAGAGGCATTTGGAGGCCAAGACTGCTACCACTGGCAGACATGGGAAGCTGTTGAAAGCACTGGATTCTCAGCAGTCAAAGGATCCAAGTATTTTCACACTGCGCCCGGATGCAAACATTAACGGCTATAAAACGGCTTATTAAAAACATTTTATTTGCTTCTTGGATGATCAAAAAATTTGATACATGCTTTTTATTTGTTAAAGCCCCGCTTATAAGAGCGTGCTAAATTGCCTGCAGGTAGTGTTTTTGTGACCAGATGACATGTGTTAACCATTAAAAAGCGGAGAAAACCCACAGAGGTTTGAAATCCAAATACAGTACCCACAACTGTATGTAGCCTGACGCTATAGGGGTTTTGATCCTTAACCATCAAAAGAAATATGAGCATCAGAGTAGTGAGTCTGAAGGACCTTTGTTTATAAGATATTGTTAAATGCACTAAAACCAGTCCTCTATTTTAAAGATGTTAACCGCAGCATAAACATACAGATTTGTGTCAAAACATACTGTTCTTTGAAGTCGATATGGGCTATTGGTCTGATTATGAAGTGAGTATAAGAAGGAAATAAGTAAAAAATCAACAAAAAACACCACATTCCATGCTAATCAAAACCTGACCCCCTCAACATGTCTGAATTATGACTTTTGGTAGCCTTAAAACCTCTTAGGGCTAGGGGGCGGTGTTCGGAAGTTTGGATGAATGACATGCCCAAAGTAAACTGCCTGTTACTCAGGCCCAGAAGCTAGGATATGCATATAATTGATGGCATTGGATAGAAAACACTCTGTTAAACACTCTGTTAAAATAATGTCTGTGAGTATAACAGAACTGACATGGCAGGCGAAAATCCGAGGGAAATCCATCCGGAAAATGTTTTTTTGAGTTCACAGTCCATTTCACTGCTTGTCTATGGAATATACAAATAAATAGCTCCCAGATTGCAGTTCCTATGGCTTCCATCTTTAGAAAGGGTTACAGGCTTGTTTTTGGAAATGACAGAGTAGTTGTAGTTTTTCCAAGGTGTCTCTCATTAGAAATTTAGTCTTGTTGCGTGCGTGAATGAGGTGTGCGCTCTTCGTTATTTATCTTCCCTATTGAACAAACTATTCTCCGTCTTAAACTTGATTGTTTATTTAGATATTAAAGTACCTGAGGATTAATTAGAAACATCGTTTAACTTGTTTGGACAAACTCTACTGGTAACTTTTTGGATTCGTTTGTATGCATGTTGAAAGAGTGGATTACTGAATCAAGTGCGCCAACTAAAGGGACATTTTTGGGATATAAAGAAGGACTTTATTGAACAAAACAACCATTAGTTGTGTAGCTGGGATCCTTGGGATTGCAAACAGAGGAGGATCTTCAAAGGTAAGTGATTTATTTTATCGCTATTTGGGATTTTGTGATGCCTGTGCTGGTTTGGAAAAGTAATTTGGTTTGGAAAAGTAATTTGGTGTGGGGAGCTGTCATCAAATAATCCCCATAAAGTATTTTTGAAATCTGACAACGCGGTTGGATTAACAAGAAGTTAAGCTTTTAAACAATGTAAGACACTTGTATTTTCATGAATGTTTAATATTACGATTTTGTCATTTGAATTTGGCGTGCTCCAGCTTCACAGGATTTTGATCCTGCTAGCGGGATCCATGCCCTAAGAGTTAATGTTTCGTTGGTAGTTTAATCTTCCCAAAAACTCATCCATTTTATTGTCCAAAGATTGCATGTTTGCTAGCAGAATTGAGGGGAGTGGGGGCTTATTAGATCACCTCTGACTCTTTCAGAAGGCAGCCTTCCCTCTGGCCTATCTTTCTCCGCCTCCTTTTCATGCAGATCACTGGGGTCGGGGCCTGTTCCCGAGGGAGCCGTAGATCCTCCGCCTCGGGCTCGTCACAGTCATGAGAGAAGAAAAAGGATTCTGCTAGTCTGTGGTGAGTAATCGCAGTCCTTATGCCTAGAAGTTATTTTTGGTCATAAGAGACGGTAGCGGCATCATTATGTAATTTTTTTTTTACAAAAATAAGTTACAAAACAAAAAGCACAATCGGTTGGGGGCACGTAAACGTCTCCCTTCTGCTCCGGCGCCATCTTACAATGGAGACCCAACTTCTGAAGTCATATGGTGGTTTTCCCTGTCCTCAGAGCTCATTCCATGTTCCAGTGTGTCATACCCGCTAATTATTCCACTCACTATCGTATTTCACTCAAGGGATTGCATGACTCTGGTTAAAATGTTACACAAATTCTGATATTATTTAGAAGCAAAAGGCGCAAGACACAAATATTCCTATTTTTTCAACCAATGTAATCAAATCACTGTTGTGTTTCTCTATTTTTGAAAATGGTTTATATTCAATCAAGACCGAATGACACAAAATTGTCTCGCCAGAGTCTGTTGTTCCCAGTGTCATCACAGTTTGGACTCAAGATGCAGCATGTGGAGTTCTATCGTTCTCGGAAGGCAGAAACACATAATATGAATTCCAGCAAATTCCTGCGTCATTTGGCTGGTATTGCTGTGAAATCCAATGGCTTTAGGGAAGTAAGAGGTTGGGATGAAAGGAGCATGTTTTAATGGAAGCTGATGGACCATGCCAAACATTGGAGATGACTTGTAATAAAATATCTCACAACTGCCTGATGGTATTTGGAGACTCCAACAAAGGCATAATAAACATTTAAGCTTGTTAACATTTTGGATAACAAGTCCTCGGATGACTATTGGATGGGATGGGGTTTGACTTTTACAGGTTTTGGAAAAGAACTTAAAATGCCATGCCCTGACCATTTACGCTAAGATACGTGACAGTATAGGAGATTAGTGAAAAATCAGATTTATGAATAATGATCTCTCCTAACAATACCCGCTGATGGCAACAGTCAAGTATCCAAGACAATTCATCTCACAAGCCCTCTACACACAACATTGGACAAGATAGCGAAACATCTGGGAAGATTTTCACTTCAGGGAAAACATGTGATCAGAGCTCACACTTAGACAGGATCAGACGTTTGTTTCACAAATATAAACAGTTCTTCTTTGGGAGTGAGGAATCTAAACAGCGGTAGCCTGAGTAACAGCCATCTGCACAGCTGTGTCTTAGACTACATGTGGTGCTTTCTGCTGGAGAGGAAGCTGTTTGAGCCAAGATGGAGGACACATGGAGACTCCTCTCCTCCTATCCTCCTCTCTCTCCAGGAGCACACAGAGTGTAAACAACAGCATAAAACACTTGAATGACTAGTCTAATGAGATTAGATCAGATGACACTTGTATGACAAAGGTCAATTAAAATCTATTTTCTGTTCAGGGGCTTCCTGTAAGTGCTTAGCCTCCCAGCACAGATAACAAGACTTGACATCACACTGACATCACAGATGATCTATATTCTGAAACTCAGATTTTATCACTGGATTATAGTAACTATACACGTGGGAAACTAAAAGTAGAGAATGGTAATGGAATTCTCTGAACTGATGTTGTCTGCCTTATGAACTCTACAGTATTCTCACACGTCTTCCTTTTCCATTGTCTGGGAAATGTGTGGGACATGGGAGGGACAGGCTTGAGAAGAGGACAGGCTTGAGACGAGGACAGGCTTGAGACGAGGACAGGCTTGAGACGAGGACAGGCTTTAATTCATGATTGAGGGCTGGACTGCTCCACAGTTAGAGAGCTCTTTGCCTGCATCCTTCTTCCTTATAATCAGTCGCTGGTCTGGTTTTGGGAACTCTGTGGAAACCTACTGTCTGAATGCTGAATGCTTGACCTTTGAGGATAATCTCTTTCTTTATCTAAAGGAGTGTTTTATTCCTTCCTTAGAGCATTTGGCCACAACCTAAATGTTGCTGGATTGAATCCCTGAGCTGACAAGGTAAACATCTGTTGTTCTGCCTCTGAACAAGGCAGTTGACCCACTGTTCCCTGGTAGGCTGTCACTGTAAATAAGAATTTGTTCTTAAACTGGCTTGCCTAGTTAAAAATGCGGCATTACATATCAGTCATTCCTGATGTAATAACCTTTTCCATGTTTACTGTTCATCACTACACAAATAGAGTTTCTAGGCAGTTCTGATGTAAAACAAAATGGTCAGAACCACCAAAAACACACACATTGCTTGACTCAACTGAACATGCTACAGAAAGTCTTCAATTCATAATCTGCCAAGCGACACCTAACCAGTAAGCTACCTGTTGCCCCGCATAAAGAATGCAATTGTAAGGCGATTTTACACAAAGTATTTCGCTACACTCGCATTAACATCTGCTAACCATGTGTATGTGACCAATAAAATTTGATTTGATTTGAAGTGGTATCCTCAGTATAAATGGATGTGGAATTCCAGTTCAAGAACTCCGTTCTGGTGCCTCCGTTCCTAAGGTACCATTTGCATTTAATAAGTGCTTTCTTTGTCCTCCTCTGGAAAAATATTGTTTTGTAATATAAACACATAAAACAATAGTAAAAATACTTTCCCCCTTTTAATATCCAATGTTGACACATTCTTGTGATTTCAGTCTCAAAACTCCCCAAAGAGAATTTTTTTTTCCTAAACAAAAAGCCTAATTCTTGTATTAAAACTGACGTATTTAGTATCTAAATTGTTAAGGAAAACTAAGATGACAGTTGTAGTTTACAGTGTTATGGGACAATGAAATTCTAAATTCTAAACGGCATGATTCAGTACAAAGACTTGATATAAAACCAGCATCAATGTGGAGACTGTCTGTCTTTCCCATACCGAAATACAAAGATAGTTTGTCCAATACTTGGAGCTGCTGTCTGTGTGGTAACATAATAAGCAAACAGAAAAGGACCAAGACCAAAAGCAGAAAAGCAGAGTTGACTGAGGAATATAACTTAATATCGGTGCTACAAATAGCCAGACTGCTTTAAAGTAGTAAAATAATCGTTTAGTAATGATATTGTGGTTAACTTAGAACCTCACAGTGTATATGACAAGAGCAGAAATGTTTAGGCCCAAGGAACCAAAAGTAAAATGTGTTCATAATTGTTAAATTTACCATAAAACCCACCCAAAAATAAGGTCACATGTTTCATCCACAGTTCTCCACTCCAAAGCAGTTGAGGTTATTCACATTTATTGAATTATTGAAATGACCACACGTTTGTGCATCTTTACCCCACAAAACCGTTAACATTTTGCATCCTCAAAAAGCACTGACCATTACCACAGTTTCAGGAACATATAAAGATTTTCCACATGTATGTTCTCATGTTAGTTTTTATGTGTAATTTCCTCATACTATTGTTCCCACTAAAAAAAAAGAAAATCAATGTTGTTTCCACATCCTTTGAACAAAACAATTCAATGTGACATTGAATCAAGATATATAACTGATTGGATTTGCAAAAAGTAATCAAAGTAAGGGAATATTGTCTTTTTTAGACCCAACGTTTAACCTAAATTCAATGACATTGTGACATTTTTGCCAGAGGATGGACTTTTAATTCATGTTGGTTGACAACTCAACCTGTAACGGTTTTCTTGAGTCGAAGGAGAGGCGGACCAAAACGCAGCGTGGTTATTATTCATGGTTCTTTAATAAAGAAACTATACATGAATAGACTAACAAAACAAGAAATTTGAAAAACCAAACCAGCCCTATCTGGTGCAAACACAGAGACAGGAACAATCTCCCACAAAACCCAACACCAAACAGGCTACCTAAATATGGTTCCCAATCAGAGACAATGACTAACACCTGCCTCTGATTGAGAACCATATCAGGCCAAACACAGAAACAGACAAACTAGACACACAACATAGAATGCCCACTCAGATCACACCCTGACCAAACAAAACATAGAAACATACAAAGCAAACTATGGTCAGGTTGTGACACAACCAAATGTAAATCAAAACTAGACGTTGAAATGACATCTGTGGCCAGTGGGTTTTCATAGCCATCTTTAAAATCATAGGTCCAATAAAAGTTTACTTCTCGATCACTTTTAATGCATTTTTCAATGCTGGGTACATTTTGCTCAAGGGCTGTCTAATGTCCTTGCATGGTCCAATTATTTTTGCCCATTTGGGCATTAAATTATGTGTGGTGCTTTATGTAACGACTCACTATAAATCAGACCATTTGATTAAAAGCTTACAATGAAATGTAAATTGTTTACAAAGACACAAAGACAACTTTTCAAACTTTCTTTGAACGTTTATTCAGTTCTGTGGTACCATAATAAATCAGAAACTTGTGGGAATCACTGTGGTTAGGTTTCCCTCTCCTTGAACCTCCATACAGACAGACACTGTTTTGACTTGCCAATGTGTCTGACATTGTCCCCACTTGGACCAGTCATCATGTGGTCAATGTGAATTCAGTATCGTCATATTACACCAGGGAGAAAAGCCTTTTGAAACATGCTCAGGTACTAGGCATCTTAGTGATATTATTCTTGTAAGAGGGTGGTATACTGTTTTGAATCAAATTTAATAAAAATACTTATTCAATAGAAAGTTAATCTAACCACATACTGTACCTATCAGTGCTCATATGGCAATATAATGATAGTGGTCCTGCTGTATGTCTTTACCCAGTCAGATCTTTGTGAGTCAAGTGTCAATTTATTTTGTGTGTTATCAGTCAAATAAAAATGTAATGTTCCATCATATGTACATTTTGTTGGAGAATAAAGCTTGTTGAATGAAATTGATAAATACAACGAGGACAAGAGATTTCATTTCAAGAAGCTCTATTTTCTGAACATAATACAGTCCATGTCGTTAGAAAGTAGGCAAGATGACTGGTTTCCATACTGTAGATTACCATCCCAGACCAAATACAGTATACAGAGTATCGTCAATGAAAGCTGTGTTGTTGATAGAGAAAATGAGACATAATTGCAGGTCTCAGCCACATGAAGTTTGTCTGACAATGAGGGGAACCATTAGAAGTAGGGAGCCAGTGGAGACAGTCTCTGGAACATAGCCCACTTCAAACACTTGCCACAAAGTAATCACAGATGCACACTGGGTTATGGCAGACTCTGACAGACCAACAGACGGTAAAAAAACATAGTGACCAGTACCAGGACGTTACCAAAACTGAGTTGGATTTAGTTAGTGAAGTAGCCATTGTATTATAAACTGTAACATCTTATGCTTCACGGAGTCGTGGCTGAACAACGACAATATCAACCTACAGCTGGCTGGTTATACAATGTACCGGCAGGATAGAACAGCAGCGTCTGGTAAGACAAGGGGCGGCGGTCAATGTAATTTTGTAAACAACAGCTGGTGTACTATATCTAAGGAAGTCTCCAGCTATTGCTCGCCTGAGGTAGAGTATCTCATGATAAGCTGTAGACCACATTACCTACCGAGAGAGTTTTCATCTATATTCTTTGTAGCTGTTTGACATACCACCACAGTCAGAGGCTGGCACTAACATAGCATTGAATGAGCTGTATACCTCCATAAGCAAACAAGAAAATGTTGACCCAGAGGCGGCGCTCTTAAATCAGTTTTACCAAATTTCGCTCTTAAATCAGTTTTACCAAATTTCTATCAGCATGTTAAATGTGCAACCAGAGGGAAAGAACTCTGGACCACATATACTCCACACACAGAGATGCATACAAAGTTCTCCCTCGCCCTACATTTGGCAAATCTGACCATAATTCCATCCTCCTGATGCCTGCGTACAAGCAAGAATTAAAGTAGGAAGTACCATTGACTAGATCAATAAAAAAGTGGTCAGATGAAGCAGATGCTAAGCTACAGGACTGTTTAATAGCACAGACTGGAATATATTCCGGGATTCCTCCAATGGCATTGAGGAGTACACCATATCTGTCATTGGCTTCGTCAATAAGTGCATCGATGATGTCATCCCCACAGTGACCGTACGTACAAACCCCAACCAGAAGCCATGGATTACAGGCTATATCCGTGTAACAGTATAACTTTAGACCGTCCCCTCGCCCATACTCGGGCGCGAACCAGCTGCCCAGTGACGCGAGTCTACCGGACGAGCTAAACTACTTCTATTCTCGCTTCGGGGCAAATAACACTGAAACATGCATGAGAGCACCAGCTGCATGAGAGCATCCCTCTCTCCGCAGCCGATGTGAGTAAGACCTTTAAACAGGTCAACATTCACAAGGCCGCAGGGCCAGGATGTGTACTGCGAGCATGCGCAGACCAACTAGAAAGTGTCTTCACTGACATTTTCAACCTCTCCCTGTCCGAGTCTGTAATACCAACTGGTTTTAAGCACACCACCATAATGTCTGTGCCCAAGAACACTAAGGTAACCTACCTAAATGACTACCGACCCATAGCACTCACGTCTGTAGCCATGAAGTGCTTTGAAAGGCTGGTCATGGCTCACATCAACATCATCATCATCCCAGAAACCCTAGACCCACTCCAATTTGAATACAGCCCCAACAGATCCACAGATGATGCAGTCTATTGCACTCCACACTGCCCTTTCCCATCTGGACAAAAGGAACAACTATGTGAGAATGCAATTCATTGACTACAGCTCAGCGTTCAACAGCATAGTGCCCTCAAAGCTCATCAATAAGCTAAGGACCCTGGGACTAAATACCTCCCTCTGCAACTAGATCCTGGACTTCCTGACGGGCTGCCCCCAGGTGGTAAGGGTAGGTAGCAACACTTCCGCCACACTGATCCTCAACACAGGGTCCCCTCAGGGGTGCATGCTCAGCCCCCTCCTGTACTCCCTGTTCACTCATGACTGCACGGCCAGGCACGAATCCAACACCATCATTAAATATGTTGATGACACAACAGTGGTAGGCCTGATCACCGACAACAATGAGACAGCCTATTGGGAGAAGGTCAGAGACTTGGCCGTGTGGTGCCAGGACAACAACCTCTCCCTCAAGGTGATCAAGACAAAGGAGATGATTGTGGACCACAGGAAAAAAGAGGACCGAGCACGCCCCCATTCTCATCGACGGGGCTGTAGTGGAGCAGGTTGAGAGCTTCAAGTTCTTGGTGTCCACATCACCAACAAACTAACATGGTTGAAGCACACCAAGGCAGTTGTGAAGAGGGCACGACAAAACCTATTCCCCCCTCAGGAGACTGAAAAGATTAGATATTGGTCCTCAGATCCTCAAAAGGTTTTACAGCTGCACCATCAAGAGCATCCTGACGGGTTGCATCACTGCCTGGTATGGCAACTGCTCGGCCTCCGACCGCAAGGCTCTACAGAGGCCCAGTACAATGCCGGGGCCAAGCTTCCAGCCATCCAAGATCTCTATACCAGTTAGTGTCAGAGGAAGGCCCTAAAAATGATCAAAAACTCCAGCCACCCTAGTCATAGACTGTTCTCTCTGCTACCACACGGCAAGCGGTACCGGAGCGCCAAGTCTATGTTCAAGAGACTTCTAAACAGCTAGTTTTTAAAACGTTTTTTAAACTTACTTTAATTATCTGTACCTACATGTACATACTACCTCAACTAACCGGTGCCCCCGCACATTGACTCTGTACCGGCACCCCCCTGTAAATATTGTTATTGTTTTCTTCTGCTCTTTAATTACTTGTTACTTTTATCTCTTATTCTTATCCGTATTTTTTGAAACTGCACTGTCGGTTAGGGATGCGTAAGTAAGCATTTCACGGTAAGGTCTACTAGACCTGTTGTATTCGGCGCATGTGACTAATAATATTTGATTTGATTTGCTGTCTGGGATTGTGGACTCGTAAACAACTAAATCCCTCAATCTCAGATCTGGACTTCGAAGCCAGTTCCATTGCGTTCTTTTTTTTTTCATTTTCATTGTTCCCATATTATATGGTACTGATTTAGACCTGGGACACCAGGTGGGTGCAATTCATTATCAGGTAGAACAGAAAACCAGCAGGCTACTGACCTCGTATGGTAAAATTTGAATACCCCTGGTCTAAATGATAAAGAGATAATAACATGTCAGAGCCTGTTGATATGAAGGCTGTCTCTAACGAGAGGGAAATGATGGAAAGACAGATGATGCCTCGTCACAGATGGATTATTTTGAGGAAGAAATGACCATAGAATTCTGTCCTGACAATCCTTCTTCTCAGTTTAACAAAGCAATGAAATATAACAGATCATACACATTCCATTTCAAATCATCACATCTTCTCCGGAAAGGTCAGTTTGGTCTGAGTGAAGCTTACCATATTTGCACTGGCAGCATTCTGGGACAAAGGGAGAACATTTCAGTTGGTTATTTCAAGCTGGGCTTATTCAGATGTAGCTGAGCTGAGTGTGGGTGTTGGTGAGGGGGCCTGAAAGTTTTCTGCCTGGCCAAATGATCTCCAATGCTTCTCCCTAGAGGGCAATAAGGAGAAACACTCACTACAAAATATGATTGTGTTGTGTCATTTTTTCCTGGCAGCTTTTCCTTGTAAAAAAATAATCTCTCAGCTCTACAATGACAGGCTTCTAGTTATGAACAGTTCTGAGCAGCTGGTAGACTGTTGGTCATCATGACCTGGGGCCATGGGGGATGTGTTAAGCAGGGAAGAACCCCCAACAGAGGAAGAGAACCAGGATGACAAAGCTCCCCTGAGTTTTCTTCTGGGTGAGGGGGAGGCAGTGTAAGGCTACCGGAGCGGCTGATGAGAAACGCCTGCTGTTGTTCAACGGGAAGGGAAGACTGGTCATGATGAAGAATGTTTTGTGGTGTTTTTATCCGTTTGCTGTATTAGAAAGTGTTGTTTTTCAGTTTTAGGATGCAATAAACATTATCATATGGAGTGAATGAGAGAAATGGAGTTGTGCTTGTTTTGGTATGAAATTCTATTTATTTGGAACACATTTTGCATCTCCACATGAATGTGGTTCTGGTAGAATGTGATATACATACATTTAAGAGTAAGCAAACATTGAGTTAATTAGATAGACATGATTGGCAAATGAGGCTTAAATTGTTTTTAAGACTAAGAAAACTCTTTAAATATTGTCCATGATCAGAAACCTAACCAACTGCGAATGAAATATGAACATCTGTCGAAAACAGTTCCATGTGTCCATGCTTGTTGTTCTAGAACCTTTTCACACGTAGTTTCTTCTTGTCCTCGAAGTAATGCGAGCCAGTTTCTATTTTATGGTGAGAGCATGGCTTGAGGACACGAACACCCTCGTCAACCCTTAAAGCTTTTACGCTGACATCGTCACCAAACGTACCAGTGGAATATAGGGTTTAGGTTAAAGAACATACTGTACATCAAGGTTAAGTTCCACCATTTGGTCTTTCATGTACTGTCAGAAAGTAGTCAGTTACTGTATGTGGAATTGGGCACAGACAATTACTGGGCACAGACAACAGCACAAATAGCAAGAAGGTAGAGACAACAATACATCACACATGCAGCCACAACTGTCAGTAAGAGTGTCCATGGTTGAGTCTTTGAATGAAGAGATTCAGATAAAACTGTCCAGTTTGAGTGTTTGTTGCAGCTCGTTCCAGTCGTTAGCTGCAGCGAACTGAAAAGACGAGAGACCCAGAGATGTGTGTGCTTTCGGGACCTTTAACAGAATGTGACTGGCAGAACGGGTGTTGTATGTGGAAGATGAGGGCTCCAGTAGATATCTCAGATAGGGGGGAGTGAGGCCTAAGAGGGTTTTTGGAAATAATCATCAACCAGTGGGTCTTGCGACGGGTATACAGAGATGACCAGTTTACAGAGGAGTATAGAGTGCAGTGATGTGTCCTATAAGGAGCATTAGTGGCAAATCTGATGGCCGTATAGAAAAGAATGGACTTAATGATCCCTGTTTTTATCACAGATCATCTTCACTGATGTTTGTTCTGGTATGTTCTGCAGCTCCCTTGCTACAGCTTAACGTGATAACGCCTTGATAGAAACATTTCTCAAAGAGCTGATGTGGTCTTCCTCTCTCCCCTCACTCAGAAACCTTACATACGTGCCTCCTAGTAATGTGTATGGGCAACACATGAAGCACCACAGAAGTGATGGTCCTGTTTTTCATTTGAGGGTTATTTAGAACATTTCAGCACATTTGCTTTGATGTAAATCAGAGAACACAGAACACGTGAGACACCGTATGCTGTGCAGACGCTGAATACAGCGCCAGTTTTCGCACTGAGATCAAAGAGAACCAAACATAAACTAGTCATGCTATTTATTGCACAGAAACAATATCTTCATGACATCTAAAGTGGTCCATTGTTTTGTTTACAGAAAATGAACATTAGAGTTTGATTGAAGGTTTGCTCTCGGTGAACAAATTGTTAAGATATTTATTGAACTAACCAATCACTGTAACAGTATACTATATATGGTGCAGTATATCCTGTAGTGTTTTATTTGTCTCTGCTATGTGTGAGTGAGTCATGTGTTGTAATGCATTTTCTCCTGAGATTAATGTTGATGCATTGGATTCAGGCCTTAACCCTGTTACTTACTGTAACTTAAGAAGGCCAGGCCACATTTCAGCTGTAGGGTATTTAAACACAGGGGTCCAATTAAATCCATCCTGGTGACCAGGTTTCCGAAATAAATTACAAACAGTTGCGTTCTTCTGTCTGTTGAACTCTGCAAAATCATGTTATTTACACCAAAAATAAACCAACTGAATATCAATTCAAACTGCCAAATCTGGCATTGTAAGAGCGTTTTTTTGCCCTACGTCACTTTAGCTGAGAAGTAGCTTGAATGTCTACACTGTAAACCCGAACAGTATTATTCAATAATTGTAATGTTCTGTAAACATAATAAATGTGAAACTGTCACGTCCTCTCTCTCTCTCTCTCTCTCTCTCTCTCTCTCTCTCTCTCTCTCTCTCTCTCTCGCTCTGTCTCCCTCTCTCTCTCTCTCTCTCTCGTTCTGTCTCTCGCTCTGTCTCTCTCTCTCTCTCTCTCTCTCTCTCTCTCTCTTGCTCTGTCTCCCTCTCTCTCTCTCTCTCTCTCTCTCTCTCTGTTATTGCGGTGTTCAGTTTATTTATTAAAATTAACATGGACACTTACCACGCTGCGTTTTGGTCTGATCCTTCATATTCCTCTTCCGAGGAGGACAACGATCATTATAGTAATATAACTGTTTTAGGTTCCCATAACACGCACCTCACTTTTGATTTTGAGAGATAGTTGATAGTTGATAGTTTGACAGGCACAAATATCGACCTTGATCACATCTGAAGTCATATACAGTTTAAGTCAGAAGTTTACATACAAGGGGCGCATAGTGGTTAGAGCGTTGGACTAGTAATCAGAAGGTTGCAAGTTCAAATCCCCGAGCTGACAAGGTACAAATCTGTCGTTCTGCCCCTGAACAGGCAGTTAACCCACTGTTCCTAGGCCGTCATTGAAAATAAGAATTTGTTCTTAACTGACTTGCCTAGTAAAATAAAGGTAAAATAAAAAATTTAATTAAAATTTAAACCTAAACTTGGCACGCTGGTACTGCTTGCCGTGCGGTAGCAGAGAGAACAGTCTATGACTTGGGTGACTGGAGTGTTTGACCCTTTTTTGGGCCTTCCTCTGACACCGCCTAGTATATAGGTCCTGGATGGCAGAAAGCTTGGCCCCTGCGATGTACTGTGCCACACACTTTACCCGCCTTACGGTCGGATGCCGAGCAGTTGCCATACCAAGTGGTGATGCAACCGGTCAGGATGCTCTCGATGGTGCAGCTGTAGAACATTTTGAGGATCCGGGCACCCATGCCAAATATTTTCAGTCTCCTGAGGGGGTGAAAGGTGTTGTCGAGCCCTCTTCACGACTGTCTTGGTGTTCACGACAGTCTTGGTGTTTGGACCATGATAGTTTGCTGGTGATGTTGACACCAAGGACCTTGAAACTCTCTCTACAGCCCCGTTGATGTTAGTGGGGGCCTGTTCGGCCACCCTTTCCCTGTAGTCCACAGTCAGCTCCTTTGTCTTGTTCACAATGATAGAAGAGGTTGTAATCCTGGCACCCCACTGCCAGGACTCTGACCTCCTCCCTGTAGACTGTCTCATTGGTGATCAGGCTTACCACTGTTGTGTTGTCAGCAAACCTAATGATGGTGTTGGAGTCGTGGTTGGCCACACAGTCGTGGGTGAACAGGGAGTACAGGAGGGTACTAAGCACGCACCCCTGAGGGGCCCCAGTGTTGAGGATCAGTGTGGCAGATGTGTTGTTGCTTACCTTTACCACCTGGGGGCGGCGAGTCAGGAAGTCCAGGATCCAGTTACGAAGGGAGGTGTTTAGTCCCAGGGTGCTTAGCTTAGTGATGATTCTGAACATTCTCCATTGAGGTTGCTTTTTAGTCCAGGACTAGGCTTAATAAGTATTTAAATTGCACCAGGGAGTTTACCCTGCAGTGACTATTCCATTCGTTCCATTGTACCATGTTCCAAATTAAACCAAGCTCAGCACATGTCCCAAGTGATTTAAGGCTACATATTCTAATCTTTCTCTGGTACCATGTTAGATTAGGAAGCCTGTTTCATAAAATTGACATTTATGTATCCGTTTAGGAACTACATGATGCCCACAAAAGGCGTATGACAGCTCTTTGTGCTCTTCCTGTGTTGCTGCACGAGGAAGTCTCTGGATATTTCAAAACATGCAAGATAGATTTCCCATCATTCTGGTTATTTTTGTTATTTACACATTCGAGTTCATTCATAAAATCATGCTCGTTTTAGAAGTTGGGAAACTGAAGCCAAGGCTATAGGCTCTGAATAATGATTTGATGATACACGTGTTGGCATTAACCAGATGTCTACCACAAGCTCATAACACTCTTTGTTTTTGTTGGAGTCTTATTTTTTTAGATGACATTGTGTTGTATTTTGTAAGAAGTGTTATGCTGATCTGCTAGAACACAGTACAAAAGATTGTCAGAATATTTGGTTTGAAGTCAGAACAGAAAATCTTACAGGCCACCTACTACAAGTGCTTTACATGGGCTTTTCCCTGAACCGTGCAGGTAGAATTTGCATAGAATTTGACATTTTGTATGAAAACACCTGTGCACTTATATTTGGTTTTATGGATAATATACTGTTTTATCATCTTTTGAGAAACTATCCCATGGTAATGCCATTACAGCATGCTTTAGACTTAGAGCAACACACAACAGTTTATGTTCCAATACTTTAGATTCAATAACTGTTTAATAACACTTAATAATACATCTCAGGGCCAAATACTGACCCAAGTCACTACACATCTACAAGAGTTGAGCCTGAGAACAAAAGCCAGCAATGACTTTAATATACAAAATGTTAGGGGGAAGTGATACTGTCGTGTCACCGCAGTATTTCCACCCCATCAGGGTTTTTTTGGAGGGTATTTTTGAATCTTTGAGGGTATTGTGCCTGTTGAGATGTCTCAATTGATGTTGGAATTTCAGTTTACTTAAAATAATAAGGTGTTTTATAATCCCAAACTGACCTCAAAATTATTATTTGTTAACCTTGTTGATTTGTTTTATTATTTAGGAAAGGAACCCCAAAAGACACTTCCTCTTACCCCGTAATCATCATTACAGTAGCACCTCCACCAGGGTTGCGGTCAATTCTGGTCAAATCAGGAAGTAAACTGAAATTCCAGTTCTCATTTCATCTCATAGGAGGCAATGAGGAAAATTGGAATTGATATTGGCATTTTAGTTTACTTCCTGACTTGAAAAGGAATTGACCCCAACCACAGTGGAAGTGCTACTGTAAAATACTTATCTTTATAAGTGAACCTTTGCAGTATTTAGGCTAATAATTGTAGGTCATAGTGTTTCTTAGATCTGTCATTTTCTTTAATTTATTATTTCCTTGCTCAACTGCATTGAGATTACTTTTTCTATGCCTGTTGTCCACTGTTTGTAACACACAGCACTTGAATCGGTCTACCACTTACTTTTTCCAAGCATGTTGTCCACTGTTTGTAACACGGCTTAGCACTGTCAAGTAGATTTTGGGGTTTACATATGGGGCAATGTCTCAGTGGAGGTCAGGGTCAGGGTCAGGGTCAGGTCAATTCCATTTTTAAATTCTGTCAAGTCAGAAAGGAAACTGAATATCAGGTTTCAGGTAAGACCCACGTGCAGACTGTGTTGAAGTAACAATGTGTATTGTAACAACAGGAGCAGGCAAATGACTGGTCAAGGCAGGCAGGGATCGATAATCCTGAGTGGTGGGGCCAAGGTACAGGACGGCAGTCAGGCCCAGGGTCAGGTCAGGCAGAGGTCGGTATCCAGAGCAGGGGCAAAGGTGCAGGACAGTAGGCAGGCTCAGGTTCAGGGGCAGGCAGAATAGTCAGGCAGGCGGGCTCGGAGTCAGGACAGGCAGGGGTCGAAACCAGGAGGGCGAGAAAAGAGAGACTGGAAAAAGCAGCAGCTGAGACACAAAATGCTGGTAGGCTTGAACAAACAAGACGAACTGGCACAGACAGACAGGAAACACAGGTATAAATACCCAGAGGATAAGTGGGGAAGATGGGTGACACCTTGGGGGGGTGGGGACAAGCACAAGGATAGGTGAAACAGATCAGAGCGTGACACTGAAATTCAAATATTTTCCTGAAAAGAGGCAAATTGACTGAATTGAAAATGATTGACCGAAACCTGACCTCCAATGAGATATTGTCACATTGACCCCAATCTGTGCTCTTTAATTGTGAACCTTGCACTATGTTCTCTAACATGTGAACCTTTTACTGTATTTTCTTTAAATGTACTCTGATCAGGAGTCTTTTTTCTTCAGGAAATGTGTTATTGTTACTGCAACAATGAATCCATATTATTCCTGGATTAAAAACATTAATTTGTACGTTTTAATTATTATTTTTTTGTCTATTAACGTTTTGTGTTTTTTTGAGTTGGTGCTACTAAAAACCCTATGCAAATCAAATCAAATCAAATCAAATTTTATTTGTCACATACACATGGTTAGCAGATGTTAATGCGAGTGTAGCGAAATGCTTGTGCTTCTAGTTCCGACAATGCAGTAATAACGAACAAGTAATCTAACTAACAATTCCAAAAAAAAAAAAAAACTACTGTCTTATACACAGTGTAAGGGGATAAAGAATATGTACATAAGGATATATGAATGAGTGATGGTACAGAGCAGCATAGGCAAGATACAGTAGATGATATCGAGTACAGTATATACATATGAGATGAGTATGTAAACCAAGTGGCATAGTTAAAGTGGCTAGTGATACATGTATTACATAAGGATGCAGTCGATGATATAGAGTACAGTATCTACGTATGCATATGAGATGAATAATGTAGGGTAAGTAACATTATATAAGGTAGCATTGTTTAAAGTGGCTAGTGATATATTTACATCATTTCCCATTAATTCCCATTATTAAAGTGGCTGGAGTAGAGTCAGTGTCATTGACAGTGTGTTGGCAGTAGCCACTCAATGTTAGTGGTGGCTGTTTAACAGTCTGATGGCCTTGAGATAGAAGCTGTTTTTCAGTCTCTCGGTCCCAGCTTTGATGCACCTGTACTGACCTCGCCTTCTGGATGACAGCGGGGTGAACAGGCAGTGGCTCGGGTGGTTGATGTCCTTGATGATCTTTATGGCCTTCCTGTAGCATCGGGTGGTGTAGGTGTCCTGGAGGGCAGGTAGTTTGCCCCCGGTGATGCGTTGTGCAGACCTCACTACCCTCTGGAGAGCCTTACGGTTGAGGGCGGTGCAGTTGCCATACCAGGCGGTGATACAGCCCGCCAGGGTGCTCTCGATTGTGCATCTGTAGAAGTTTGTGAGTGCTTTTGGTGACAAGCCGAATTTCTTCAGCCTCCTGAGGTTGAAGAGGCGCTGCTGCGCCTTCCTCACGATGCTGTCTGTGTGAGTGGACCAATTCAGTTTGTCTGTGATGTGTATGCCGAGGAACTTAAAACTTGCTACCCTCTCCACTACTGTTCCATCGATGTGGATGGGGGTGTTCCCTCTGCTGTTTCCTGAAGTCCACAATCATCTCCTTAGTTTTGTTGACGTTGAGTGTGAGGTTATTTTCCTGACACCACACTCCGAGGGCCCTCACCTCCTCCCTGTAGGCCGTCTCGTCGTTGTTGGTAATCAAGCCTACCACTGTTGTGTCGTCCGCAAACTTGATGATTGAGTTGGAGGCGTGCATGGCCACGCAGTCGTGGGTGAACAGGGAGTACAGGAGAGGGCTCAGAACGCACCCTTGTGGGGCCCCAGTGTTGAGGATCAGCGGGGAGGAGATGTTGTTGCCTACCCTCACCACCTGGGGGCGGCCCGTCAGGAAGTCCAGAACCCAGTTGCACAGGGCGGGGTCGAGACCCAGGGTCTCGAGCTTGATGACGAGCTTGGAGGGTACTATGGTGTTGAATGCCGAGCTGTAGTCGATGAACAGCATTCTCACATAGGTATTCCTCTTGTCCAGATGGGTTAGGGCAGTGTGCAGTGTGGTTGAGATTGCATCGTCTGTGGACCTATTTGGGCGGTAAGCAAATTGGAGTGGGTCTAGGGTGTCAGGTAGGGTGGAGGTGATATGGTCCTTGACTAGTCTCTCAAAGCACTTCATGATGACGGATGTGAGTGCTACGGGGCGGTAGTCATTTAGCTCAGTTACCTTAGCTTTCTTGGGAACAGGAACAATGGTGGCCCTCTTGAAGCACGTGGGAACAGCAGACTGGTATAGGGATTGATTGAATATGTCCATAAACACACCGGCCAGCTGGTCTGCGCATGCTCTGAGGGCGCGGCTGGGGATGTCGTCTGGGCCTGCAGCCTTGCGAGGGTTAACACGTTTAAATGTCTTACTCACTTCGGCTGCAGTGAAGGAGAGACCGCATGTTTTCATTGCAGGCTGTGTCAGTGGCCCTGTATTGTCCTCAAAGCGGGCAAAAAAGTTATTTAGTCTGCCTGGGAGCAAGACATCCTGGTCCGTGACTGGGCTGGGTTTCTTCCTGTAGTGCGTGATTGACTGTAGACCCTGCCACATGCCTCTTGTGTCTGAGCCGTTGAATTGAGATTCTACTTTGTCTCTGTACTGGCGCTTAGCTTGTTTGATAGCCTTGCGGAGGGAATAGCTGCACTGTTTGTATTCAGCCATGTTACCAGACACCATGCCCTGATTAAAAGCAGTGGTTCGTGCCTTCAGTTTCACACGAATGCTGCCATCAATCCAAGGTTTCTGGTTAGGGAATGTTTTAATCGTTGCTATGGGAACGACATCTTCAACGCACGTTCTAATGAACTCGCACACCGAATCAGCGTATTCGTCAATGTTGTTGTCTGACGCAATACGAAACATCTCCCAGTCCACGTGATGGAAGCAGTCTTGGAGTGTGGAGTCAGCTTGGTCGGACCAGCGTTGGACAGACCTCAGCGTGGGAGCTTCTTGTTTTAGTTTCTGTCTGTAGGCAGGGATCAACAAAATGGAGTCGTGGTCAGCTTTTCCGAAAGGGGGCGGGGCAGGGCCTTATATGCGTTGCGGAACTTAGAGTAACAATGATCCAGGGTCTTTCCACCCCTGGTTGCGCAATCGATATGCTGATAAAATTTAGGGAGTCTTGTTTTCAGATTAGCCTTGTTAAAATCCCCAGCTACAATGAATGCAGCCTCCGGATAAATCGTTTCCAGTTTGCAGAGAGTTAAATAAAGTTCGTTCAGAGCCATCGATGTGTCTGCTTGGGGGGGGATATATACGGCTGCATGCAGTTGCCACAAAGTTTTGAGCAGATGTACCTTTTGAGTTAAGAAAGTTTGTTTTCTCAATGTGTGTGTTAGTTGTCGCAACTTATATTAATTGATTACAGGTTAATAGCTAGGAAGTAAGCATAACACAAAAATATTAAGTTCTACAACATGAAGTTTGTGGTAACACAACTTGAAAGGGGTGTGTTACGTTTACTTTAACATAATGAGTTAAATCGATATATATATACGGTATATTTTAAGTTACCGTAGATCAGAGTAATAAAGTTAATAATTCTAATTACTTTAAGTTACCTGTAATAACATTTTTATATGAATTAACAGAAATGATTAAGTACTATATCAATCAATACTTTTAAGTTTCAGAAAAAAAATGAAGCAATCATTTGCCACAAATGTATTGATTTCTGCTAACTTAACGGGTTTTACAGTGTACTGTCTAGCCATAGCAAAGTTGATAGCAGTTTCCTTCATACATTTGGCAGTGGAGCTAAACAAAGTGGTGTAATCATCTCTCCACATATTGGTTTCAACATGAGTCATGAAGGAAAGTCTGTGACACTCGATAGAAGTTGTAATTTGGCTTATGCCTCCTGGTTTCACTTTTGCCCTTTAAGAGTCTGTTGAAGTGGCAGCACTCAAACCTCAATTCAGACTGAAACCGTGTGACCGTTACTGGGCTCGGACCACACTGGCAAACATGAGAACACTGCCCATGTAAACTGTGGTGACTAGGCATGCTGTCAGTATTTACATTGACAAAACAGTGGCATGGTTTAGATCCTTTAAAAAGGCATTGAAAAGCTAACAACACATCACAATGCTGATGCTGATCACAATGCTGAAGACAGCAATGCTTTAGTACATCATTGGGAGAGATGCTTGAAGGGAGTGTGTAATTGCCTTGCTGTTAAATTTGACATCATTTTACAAGTGACTACAGTATTGATGTGAGGCACTTCATGACTGGCCACAGCTCCTTTTAACTGACATGAAATTCAAACCATAGTGGATGATGAGCAAGAAAAGAGACTTGTGCATGCGGATGGATGAATAGCAGTAATAGAGAGTCATGGACTGCATACTATAAAGAGTTAGTTTGTATCCCCACTGCCTGATGGGGCAGATATGTTCTGGTGTGGTAGTTGATTGTTAATCTATACTGCAGACCCTCAGGCAGCACCAGCTACCAGCTGTGGAGAGAAACATTAACTCTTCCACATTTTCATGAGTGGGGCATCAGGTTTCACTCCCCCTTATACTCCCTCCAACCTTGCCTCCCACCTACCTCCAACCTCCCCCCTAAAAATACATTCCTTTTCACTCTCCATTTCCCCAACCTTCCCATGCATTTAAGTGTAGCCAAATTTCAGTTTGTGTAGTTGGTAGTGTTATTGTACCTCTACTGCCAGTTGTGGATAGAATGTTTGTGTTGAACGTCCCTTGACCAATCAGAATCAAGCATTTAACCAAATAGTGATATATTTAACCTTCCAGTAGTACTGAGCACTGCATAGTTGACAACAGCTCATTAATGAAGGCAACTCTTTTTCCCTCCTCAAAAGGGACATTTGTGTATGTTTTCCATTGGCCTGCAGAAGTAGGTCATGTTACAGTAGTGTTAACATATAGGTGAAGACTTTATGAGACCAGAGACCCCCAGAGGAGGAGATCTTCTCTTCTGCAAACCGGGTCATTCCCTGGCCCTTAGCTGGGAGGGGCTTTCTATTGTCCTCTGGGACAGCTCAGTTCCATGTCTGCTGCATCCATTCTAGAAGCTTGTTGCACTTATTACAAAGAGAACGTGGTGTGTTTCTGATTTATACCTCAGCCGACAGACAGATTGTTACGGACTGGGTTTACTCTAGTCCTGATAGTTTGTTGGGAAATGTCTTTGTCATCAGGAGAAAACAGTTAGCCAGCAGACACGTCTTCCTTTCTGAGCTCACAGGTTCTGCGATGTTCCATGGGTCTCACCTGCTTCCTCAGCACAGTTTATTTTGTGGTTTTATTGGCCCGTTCTGCTCCTCCATCTAGAGCCCATGATAAGAGCTTTAGCAAACACTTCCTACTGTACTGTTGTCACAGACTGGAGGAGCCAAAGGCATGAAAAAAATAGGACTTTGTTGTACTCTTCCAGCTTTTCTTCTGCAAACATACCCCCTCAAAGTCACTGCACTCTGTACAGGCAATGCAAGGGAATGTGCTCTGTATTGTGAATTTACAACCCTGAAAGAGGCCCATGACATGATCAATATGTACGATAGTCCTGGTTTCATAGTGAAGTTTGATTGGGTTTTTGGAGCTCGGGTGCTGCCAACAATTCTGTGCAGCACAGAAAATACAGTACAATGAACAAGGGTGCCCCTTGTGTTGCTGTACACAGGCCAAGATGAGTCAGAGCTGGGCCATGGAGTGATGGTGGCAGCCGGGGAGTTTTCAACACAACTCCCAAACCCACGCTACACTCTTAGGAAAAAAGTGCTATCTAGAACCTATTAGGGTTTCACCCTCCCACACAACAGTATTTCCCCTTCGGTTTTCACTTAGACCCCACACAGCAAGCTAATTATCGCTCTCTCCCCAGATCGACTTAACAATGGGGGAAATACAGAATAATTGAATGCCTCCTACGTGGTTCAGACATGGGTCGGGACTAATCCTCATGACTTCCTCTGAAGGTAGCCCGCTCTCTCCTGGTGTGATGTCGTTTAAGCTCCAGACCTGCTCAATGCGGTCAGCCCCACTCACAGCCCCTGCACTCTGAAAACTTGAACAAGGTGATGTCTTTTCCTGTTTCAAAACTAGCAAAAAAGTGTGATGGGTCCGCCCTCAAAAATCATTTTCATAAAACATACTTATTTTTTAATTAAAAATATATATTTTCATTGCATCAGGGATATCGTCTGGGGTTGGAACTGGTTCAGGGAACAGAATCGAAAACTAGCAAAAAATTAAGAAATTATATATATTTTTTAATTCAGGGGGTGGATCAGCTTTCATGTTGAGAATAGATTGTTGCTTCTATCAATGTGGGGCGGCAGGGTAGCCTAGTGGTTAGTGTTGGACTAGTAACCGGAAGGTTCAAATCCCCAAGCTGACAAGGTACAAATCTGTCGTTCTGCCCCTGAACAGGCAGTTAACCCACTGTTCCTAGGCCGTCATTGAAAATAAGAATTTGTTCTTAACTGACTTGCAAAGTTAAATAAAGGTAATAAAAATCCCTGTCAGACCATTTTATTGATCAACTACACAGTAATGTAAAAGTTTGGTCTTAATTATTGGTTAGGAAAAGTATCTAGACCCTCTGAGGCTGTGGAGGGATTCTAGTTGTGGGTTTAAAAGAAAACATGAATCATCAGTGTACAATGACACCTTTGTTTTTAAGCCCTGGATTTATAATCCCTTAATATTATTGTTGGTTCTAATTTTAACAACTAACATTTCAATGGCAACAATAAATAGATATGCCGATAGAGGACAACCTTATTTTACTCCTCTTGACAGTTTAAAACTTTCTATGATGTAGCCATTGTTTTAAGAAGGTCATACCAATGATAATTTTACTATATGATTTTGAATTTTAAGACCCCTTGAAGTATCCAAAAAAGACATAAAAAATGTATTTGATGAAAAATGTTATTTGTTCTTACTGCTATTAGGCCATACAAACACATTAAATAACATTTTCACTATATGGAACAACAGATAATCTAAAGGAAGTTTGTTTCCTATATATATAGCAAAATCAACATGTTCGTGTCTCACCTTTCCACAGAGGGATCACATTATTGTGTTGCCCAAACTTTTCGGGTGCTACAGACAGAAGTTGGTTGATTGGTTGTATCGACTTCAGACGAGTCCCAAGACGTTTGTGGGGCTTGTAGAGTGAAACGCCATCATGTTTGTAAGAGTCTCGTCTTTCCGTAGAGGGAAATAGTTTGTGGGCCAAACCATTAGGACACTACAGACAATTTTGTCTGGTTACAGTATACTTTTTTTTACATTTATTTTTTATTTCACCTTTATTTAACCAGTTAGGCTAGTTGAGAACAAGTTCTCATTTGCAACTGCGACCTGGCCAAGATAAAGCATAGCAGTGTGAACAGACAACACAGAGTTACACGTGGAGTAAACAATTAACAAGTCAATAACACAGTAGAAAAAAAAGAGAGTCTATATACATTGTGTGCAAAAGCCATGAGGAGGTAGGCGAATAATTACAATTTTGCAGATTAACACTGGAGTGATAAATGATCAGATGGTCATGTACAGGTAGAGATATTGGTGTGCAAAAGAGCAGAAAAGTAAATAAATAAAAACAGTATGGGGATGAGGTAGGTAAAAATGGGTGGGCTATTTACCGATAGACTATGTACAGCTGCAGTGATCGGTTAGCTGCTCAGATAGCAGATGTTTGAAGTTGGTGAGGGAGATAAAAGTCTCCAACTTCAGCGATTTTTGCAATTCGTTCCAGTCACAGGCAGCAGAGAACTGGAACGAAAGGCGGCCAAATGAGGTGTTGGCTTTAGGGATGATCAGTGAGATACACCTGCTGGAGCGCGTGCTACGGGTGGGTGTTGCCATCGTGACCAGTGAACTGAGATAAGGCGGAGCTTTACCTAGCATGGACTTGTAGATGACCTGGAGCCAGTGGGTCTGGCGACAAATATGTAGCGAGGGCCAGCCGACTAGAGCATACAGGTCACAGTGGTGGGTGGTATAAGGTGCTTTAGTGACAAAACGGATGGCACTGTGATAAACTGCATCCAGTTTGCTGAGTAGAGTGTTGGAAGCAATTTTGTAGATGACATCGCCGAAGTCGAGGATCGATAGGATAGTCAGTTTTACTAGGGTAAGTTTGGCGGCGTGAGTGAAGGAGGCTTTGTTGCGGAATAGAAAGCCGACTCTAGATTTGATTTTCGATTGGAGATGTTTGATATGAGTCTGGAAGGAGAGTTTTCAGTCTAGCCAGACACCTAGGTACTTATAGATGTCCACATATTCAAGGTCGGAACCATCCAGGGTGGTGATGCTAGTGAAGCGTGCGGGTGCAGGCAGGGAACGGTTGAAAAGCATGCATTTGGCTTAAGAGCAGTTGGAGGCCACGGAAGGAGTGTTGTAAGGCATTGAAGCTCGTTTGGAGGTTAGATAGCACAGTGTCCAAGGACGGGCCGGAAGTATATAGAATGGTGTCGTCTGCGTAGAGGTGGATCAGGGAATCGCCCGCAGCAAGAGCAACATCATTGATATATACAGAGAAAAGAGTCGGCCCGAGACTTGAACCCTGTGGCACCCTCATAGAGACTGCCAGAGGACCGGACAGCATGCCCACCGATTTGACACACTGAACTCTGTCTGCAAAGTAGTTGGTAAACCAGGCAAGGCAGTCATCAGAAAAACCGAGGCTACTGAGTCTGCCGATAAGAATATGGTGATTGACAGAGTCGAAAGCCTTGGCAAGGTCGATGAAGACGGCTGCACAGTACTGTCTTTTATCGATGGCGGTTATGATATCGTTTAGTACCTTGAGCGTGGCTGAGGTGCACCCGTGACTGGCTCGGAAACCAGATTGCACAGCGGAGAAGGTACAGTGGGATTCGAGATGGTCAGTGACCTGTTTGTTGACTTGGCTTTCGAAGACCTTAGAAAGGCAGGGCAGGATGGATATAAGTCTGTAACAGTTTGGGTCCAGGGTGTCTCCCCCTTTGAAGAGGGGGATGACTGCGGCAGCTTTCCAATCCTTGGGGATCTCAGACAATATGAAAGAGAGGTTGAACAGGCTGGTAATAAGGGTTGCGACAATGGCGGCGGATAGTTTCAGAAATAGAGGGTCCAGATTGTCAAGCCCAGCTGATTTGTACGGGTCCAGGTTTTGCAGCTCTTTCAGAACATCTGCTATCTGGATTTGGGTAAAGGAGAACCTGGAGAGGCTTGGGCGAGTAGCTGCGGGGGGGGGGGGAGCTGTTGGCCAAGGTTGGAGTAGCCAGGCAGAAGGCATGGCAAGCCGTTGAGAAAAGCTTGTTGAAGTTTTCGATAATCATGGATTTATCGGTGGTGACCGTGTTACCTAGCCTCAGTGCAGTGGGCAGCTGGGATGAGGTGCTCTTGTTCTCCATTGACTTCACAGTGTCCCAGAACGTTTTGGAGTTGGAGCTACAGGATGCAAATTTCTGCCTGAAGAAGCTGGCCTTAGCTTTCCTGACTGACTGTGTGTATTGGTTCCTGACTTCCCTGAACAGTTGCATATCGCGGGGACTATTCGATGCTATTTTAGTCCGCCACAGGATGTTTTTGTGCTGGTCGAGGGCAGTCAGGTCTGGAGTGAACCAAGGGCTATATCTGTTCTTAGTTCTGCATTTTTTGAACGGAGCATGCTTATCTAAAATGGTGAGGAAGTTACTTTTAAAGAATGACCAGGCATCCTCAACTGACGGGATGAGGTCAATGTCCTTCCAGGATACACGGGCCAGGTCGATTAGAAAGGCCTGCTCACAGAAGTGTTTTAGGGAGCGTTTGACAGTGATGAGGGGTGGTCGTTTGACTGCGGCTCCGTAGCGGATACAGGCAATGAGGCAGTGATCGCTGAGATCCTGGTTGAAGACAGCGGAGGTGTATTTGGAGGGCCAGTTGGTCAGGATGACGTCTATGAGGGTGCCCTTGTTTACAGATTTAGGGTTGCCACAGGGTTCCAAGCTCGTCATCAAGCTCGAGACCCTGGGTCTCGACCCTGCCCTGTGCAACTGGGTACTGGACTTCCTGACGGGCCGCCCCCAGGTGGTGAGGGTAGGCAACAACATCTCCACCCCGCTGATCCGCAACACTGGGGCCCCACAAGGGTGCGTTCTGAGCCCTCTCCTGTACTCCCTGTTCACCCACGACTGCGTGGCCACGCACGCCTCCAACTCAATCATCAAGTTTGTGGACGACACAACAGTGGTAGGCTTGATTACCAACAACGACGAGACGGCCTACAGGGAGGAGGTGAGGGCCCTCGGAGTGTGGTGTCAGGAAAATAACCTCACACTCAACGTCAACAAAACTAAGGAGATGATTGTGGACTTCAGGAAACAGCAGAGGGAACACCCCCTATCCACATCGATGGAACAGTAGTGGAGAGGGTAGTAAGTTTTAAGTTCCTCGGCATACACATCACAGACAAACTGAATTGGTCCACTCACACAGACAGCATCGTGAAGAAGGCGCAGCAGCGCCTCTTCAACCTCAGGAGGCTGAAGAAATTCGGCTTGTCACCAAAAGCACTCACAAACTTCTACAGATGCACAATCGAGAGCATCCTGGCGGGCTGTATCACCGCCTGGTACGGCAACTGCACCGCCCACAACCGTAAGGCTCTCCAGAGGGTAGTGAGGTCTGCACAACGCATCACCGGGGGCAAACTACCTGCCCTCCAGGACACCTACACCACCCGATGTTACAGGAAGGCCATAAAGATCATCAAGGACAACAACCAGCCGAGCCACTGCCTGTTCACCCCGCTATCATCCAGAAGGCGAGGTCAGTACAGGTGCATCAAAGCTGGGACCGAGAGACTGAAAAACAGCTTCTATCTCAAGGCCATCAGACTGTTAAACAGCCACCACTAACATTGAGTGGCTGCTGCCAACACACTGACTCAACTCCAGCCACTTTAATAATGGGAATTGATGGGAAATGATGTAAAATATATCACTAGCCACTTTAAACAATGCTACCTAATATAATGTTTACATACCCTACATTATTCATCTTATATGTATACGTATATACTGTACTCTATATCATCTACTGCATCCTTATTTAATACATGTATCACTAGCCACTTTAACTATGCCACTTTGTTTACATACTCATCTCATATGTATATACTGTACTCGATACCATCTACTGTATCTTGCCTAAGCTGCTCTGTACCATCACTCATTCATATATCTTTATTTACATATTCTTTATCCCCTTACACTGTGTATAAAACAGTCGTTTTTTTTGGAATTGTTAGTTAGATTACTTGTTGGATTATTACTGCATTGTCGGAACTAGAAGCACAAGCATTTCGCTACACTCGCATTAACATCTGCTAACCATGTGTATGTGACAAATAAAATTTGATTTGATTTTGATTGTTGTTGGCTGGGGCCGACAGATAAAACATAAACAAGCAGAATGGAGTACCGTGATTAATGGACAGTCCAGCATGCATCAGCTATGTAGCCAAGTGATCAGTGTCTAGGGGGGAGCGGTGGATGGGGCAGGGAAGCTAGACTGGCGAGTATTATCCAGGTTAAAAAAACTGGCTGGCTGTGCAGAAGGTAAAAGCTGCTAGCAGTGGCTAACAATGACTAAATAGCTTGTAGCTAGTTAGCTGGTTAGCTTCTGGAGGTTCTTGAATGTGTTCTAAAAATTTAAAATAATAGTGATTCCGTATCACATTGGGTGAGGCAGGTTACCGGAAGGTATACTCTAATTAAAAATCGAAAAAAAGATTGAAAGTAAATATGGGTCCAGTGAGTGGTTTGGACGCGGCGATTCAGACAGTTAGCAGGCCTGTGCTAACAAGCTAACAGTTAGTAGGCCGGGGCTAAACAAGGCAGCAGTTAGCAGACCGGGGCTAAACAAGCTAGCAGTTAGCAGGCCGAATTAGCAAGCAAGGGCTAGAAAGTTAGCCTTTGGGGGACGTCGCGATGGGGTGAGTCTTTTTATGCCTCTTCATGCGGTGACATCGATAGACCGGTCGTGGGTCCGGATATTGTTGCCCAGGAGTATGCTTCGGTGGTAGCACAGGAGCTCTGGCCGGGCTAGCTTCAAGCTAAGTGGATGGAAACGCTAGCCAGGAGTAATCATCCGGGGTTGCGGTTAGCTAGTTAGCTAGTTGTGAAGATCCAGCTGAAAATGTTCCGTTTGCTGTGGGAATCCGGTGGGAATCCGGGGATAAAAAATAATAGGTCCGTTATGCTCTGGTTAGAGTCGCGTTGTTCGAACTGGCGAGAGCTTTCCCGAGCTAAAGGTTAGCTGATGACCGGTTAGCTGATGACCGCTAGCAATGGTTTGCTGGCTGATAGCTGGTAGTTAGCTGGCTAGCTTCAGTTGAGGGGTTCAGGATCCGAAGTAAATATATATATACTTTAGAAAAAAAAGCAGATCCACGCTACATTGGGTGAGGCGGGTTGCAGGAGAGTATTTAGAAGTTGAGGTTTAGCAAAATGTTTTAAAAGATATGCGAAGAAAAATATGTAAAAAAAACTATATATACAAGGGACACGACACGACAAGACGTCTGACTGCTACGCCATCTTGGATCTCATCTTGGATACATTCAAATGTAGCGTGTCATTTCTGGTCACAACTTTCAGACTAGTTTACGTGTTGCTGTGCGTTTTTTGCCAACTTTACTTTGCTACCTGACAACTTTACGTTTTTTACTTTTTAATTACCATTTATATTTTTAGTTTTTCCCTCACTCAACTTTTTCACTCCGGATGCTTTATCTGGACATGGTTCGTCAGGACTTCCAACAGCCGAAGCTGTACTCATAATTTACAGGAGAACGATCGCCTTACGGCAAAAATAGCTGTGTTGCAAGCCCAGCTTCAGACGCAATCGTTAGGCAAGGATAATTTCAGTGTAGGAAAGGATGAAACAGCGTCTGTGCCACCAGTAAGTACAGATAGTAACGTTATTATAAATTCTCTCGCACGGTCCTCGCAGCCGGACAACTTTCTCATGGCTTCTAGAGGGAAATGCTGTAGGAATGCTCAACCGGTGTCGCTCATTCAGCCGACAGAAACTTTCAACCTGTTCTCCCCATTAACCTCTCTGCCCACCGAACCCGTTAGCGGGATTAAATTTGACAACGTACGGTGATCGCTACATAAATAGTCATATTAAACATTCATGAAAATACAAGTGTCTCACATGTTTCGAAAGCCTAGAATCTTGCTAATCCAACCTCATTGTCAGATTTAAAAAAGGATTTACTGCGAAAGAATACGATGCGATTATCTGAGGACAGAGCCCCATAAAACAAATTATTTCAACCAGCACAGGCGTAACAAAATCACCAATTGCAATAAAATAAATCGTATACCTTTGACGATCTTCCTCTGTTTGCAATCCCAATGCTCATTGTTACACAATGAATGGTCATTTGTTTGATCAAATCCATTTTTATAGCCTAACACAAAAATAAATTGTGAACCGCTTGTGTCATGAATTCCGTCTCATTCAATTTTCGATGACACATTCGATGTAAATACACACACTAAACGTGACTTTTCCAATCAACTGGTTGTTTGTAACACAACCAAACGTGATGGGTCATTTCGCGGGACATATTGACTGAAATAAACCGATTTGAAGACAACAAGTAATGACATCATTGTGCACCAATGTTTCCGCTGTTTCGTTGATTAACTGTATTTTAACCCAATGACCACTGATCGTCTTGAAATCTAGCTTGGTCGATAGCCAATGAGCTGAGGTAAACGGCAATATGTAATGGTTATGTGTTGGAAGACCAACCCATGTAGTAAACTCCGGCGTAAAGAGGGTCATTCGCCATTGAAGATTCATACTGGAATGAGCCGCGCATGTTACGCACAGCACTATTTTGGTAAAGCGCATCTTCAGCTGTTTATATATCAATCAGTATGGCGACTCAAGGAAAGCTAAATCTAAGTCTAGATATACAGATGTACACACAATTTTAGAAGAAATTGATCAGGAAAGTGAGACAGAGATTGTTGGAGGACGAATCATTTAGCTAGCATAGCTTTGATTCCCAAATGGAGGAATATTTTTTGAACGGAGAGGACATCGTTTTGGACTGGTAAGTTCTTCTCATGCTAATGCCGTTGTTTGAAATTAATAATATTAAATATTATTTGTGATTTTTTTTTACATTTTAGTAGCAATATATAAAAATGCAATGAAATGTGTAAAGTACACGTTGGCTATACATTGTGGGTGGGGGTATGTTTGTATGTATGTGTATGACCCATAGCCTATGTTTGTATGTATGTGTATGACCCATAGCCTATGTTTGTGTGTGTATATATACATATTGTGGATGAGAGGGAGCATGGCCGAGATGCGTGTGTCTGCCGCTCCACCCCACCCCACCCCCACATGAAATAGCCTATTTGAGGCCTTTGAGGGGGGAGCAGGCCCACAACAATGGCCAAATTGAAATGGAGACAGTAGATACAGCTGGTCTGTTGTAATATAATAGAGACAGTAGATCTAGCTGAAATGTCATAATATAAAATAGACAGTAGATCTAGCTGGTCTTTCATAATATAAATGAGACAGTAGATCTAACAGGTCTATAATAATATATTCAACCTTATGTTCCCTGTACTCTATATATATCTGTTTATTATACGTGTTGATACAGGGCTCATATGTGAAACTATTCTAACTGAACATTTTCTTTCACAGTGACACTGACTCCGAATGGGAGCCCCCAGTGCCAAGGTGTCAATCCCCCACTGAAGCTGGTTCATCCTACACAAGGAAATGGCTAAGAGCTGTGGAAAGCCCCCCTCTCACAGCTAGCCTTCAGAGAGCTGCTCATCAAGGAGCTTGCTGGCTACAGAACCACAGCACCACTGCACCATGTTCTGGCCCCTCTACCCCTGTCCCTTCTGCTCCTGCCACAAGTGGTGTTCATCTGCCCAAATTTATTTCTGCAGGCATGGATGTGCCTCAGGGCCAAAAGGGCACAGCATGGAGGCGTCGCTGTGTTCTTTGCAAAATGAAGTCCCCCATCACCTGCACCACATGCTTGGTGACCCTCTGCTTTACAGCAGAAAGAGACTGCTATGGCACCTGGCATCAGCAGCACAATATTGCGTAGAGGACTGAGGGTCTTCCAAATATTGAAAGTGTTATTTTGTAAATGTCTAGATATTTTTTTCATGTTTTTTCTCCATATTTGGGGTGTGTGTGTTAGAATACCATTTTGGTATTTTGTATATAGTTATTCCATTCAAAATGTATAACTTCACCAATTTGGCCACATGGGTACATTTGGGCTACTTGTGTGGGACACCTGGGTGACTTCATTATAAATGTCATGTAGCACACTCATTTTGGAAGTTATCATTCTGAAACTTTGCACAAGTACTGTTGCCCTCATGTTTTTCACTGAAATTGTCCCCACCATCCTATCTGAATGTTTGTTTTGTCTTGTTCATTTTAAAGATGATGATACAACAATAAAAACAAAATGTATGTTTTTTTAATTGTATTATCTAAACCAGATCTATTGTGTTATATTCTCCTACATTCAATTCACATTTACACAAACTTCAGAGTGTTTTCTTTCAAAAGAACCTAAGAATATGCATATCCTTGGTTCTGGGCCTGAGCTACAGGCAGTTAGATTTGGGTATGTCTTCAGGCAGAAATTGAAAAAAGTAGGGAGGTAGCTGTAAGAGGTTTAAGCAGCGAGTCGGAGTCAGAGGCCGAGCCTTCTCTCATCTCTACTCCTCCCGTTACGGGGTCTGAGACGGCGAAGGCTACCACCTGACAAATTGAAAACCCTAGTCATTGGCGACTCCATTACCTGTAGTATTAGACTTAAAACTAATCATCCAGCGATCATACACTGTTTACCAGGGGGCAGGGCTACCGACGTTAAGGCTAATCTGAAGATGGTGCTGGCTAAAGCTAAAACTGGCGAGTGTAGAGAGTATAGAGATATTGTTATCCACGTCGGCACCAATGATGTTAGGATGAAACAGTCAGAGGTCACCAAGGGCAACATAGGTTCAGCCTGTAAATCAGCTCAAAAGATGTGTCAGCATCGAGTAATTGTCTCTGGCCCCCTCCCAGATAGGGGGAGTGATGAGCTCTATAGTAGAGTCTCACAACTCAATCGCTGGTTGAAAACTGTTTTCTGCCCCTCCCAAAAGATAGCATTTGTAGATAATTGGCCCTCTTTCTGGGACTCACCCACAAACAGGACCAAGCCTGGCCTGCTGAGGAGTGACGGACTCCATCCTAACTGGAGGGGTGCTCTCATCTTATCTACCAACATGGACATGGCTCTAACTCCTCTAGCTCCACAATGAAATAGGGTGCAGGCCAGGCAGCATGCTGTTAGGCAGCCTGCCAGCTTAGTGGAGTCTGCCACTAGCACAGTCAGTGTAGTCAGCTCAGCTATCCCCATTGAGACCATGTCTGTGCCTCGACCTAGGTTGGGCAAAACTAAACATGGCGATGTTCGCCTTAGCAATCTCACTAGAATAAAGACCTCCCCCATTCCTGTCATTATTGAAAGAGATCGTGATACCTCACATCTCAAATTAGGGCAACTTAATGTTAGATCCCTCACTTCAAAGGCAGTTATAGTCCGTTTTTGGTGATTTTAATATTCACATGGAAAAGTCCACAGACCCACTCCAAAAGGCTTTCGGGGCCATCATCGACTCAGTGGGTTTTGTCCAACATGTCTCTGGACCTACTCATTGTCACAGTCATACTCTGGACCTAGTTTTGTCCCATGGAATAAATGTTGTGGATGTTTTTCCTCATAATCCTGGACTATCGGACCACCATTTTATTACGTTTGCAATCGCGACAAATAATCTGCTCAGATCCCAACCAAGGAGCATCAAAAGTCGTGCTATAAATTCTCAGACAACCCAAAGATTCCTTGATGCCCTTCCAGACTCCCTCTGTCTACCTAAGGATGTCAGAGGACAAAAATCAGTTAACCACCTAACTGAGGAACTCAATTCAACCTTGCGCAATACCCTAGATGCAGTTGCACCCCTAAAAACTAAAAACATTTGTCATAAGAAACTAGCTCCCTGGTATACAGAAAATACCCGAGCTCTGAAGCAAGCATCCAGAAAATTGGAACGGAAATGCCGCCTCACCAAACTGGAAGTCTTCTGACTAGCTTGGAAAGACAGTACCGTACAGTATTGAAGAGCCCTCACTGCTGCTCGATCATCCTATTTTTTTCAACTTAATTGAGAAAAATAAGAGCAATCCGAAATTTATTTTTGATACTGTCGCAGAGCTAACTAAAAAGCAGCATTCCTCAAGAGACGATGGCTTTCACTTCAGCAGTAATAAATTCATGAACTTCTTTGAGGAAAAGATCATGATCATTACAGAGCAAATTACGGACTCCCCGTTAAATCTGCATATTCCTCCAAAGCTCAGCTGTCCTGAGTCTGCACAACACTGCCAGGACCGAGGATCAAGAGAGACACTCAAGTGTTTTAGTACTATATCTGTACTATATTATGAAAATAATCATGGCCTCTAAACCTTCAAGCTGCATACTGGACCCTATTCCAACTAAACTACTGAAAGAGCTGCTGTGATGCCTCCTGAGGGTTCGACCACGGGGCAGGGGTTTCTAGTACCTGGTTGACTGGGAGGGTTATGGCCCAGAGGAGAGGTGCTGGGTTCCTGCTAAAGACATCCTGGTTCCGGCCCTCATCATGACTTTCATCGCCGGCACCCCGGTCAGTCAGGTATGCGCCCAGGTAGGATGCCAGGTGGTGCCCCTAGAGGGGGTGGGGGGGTACTGTCACACCCTGATCTGTTTCACCTGTCTTTGTGATTGTCTTCACCCACCTCCAGGTGTCAACCGTTTTCCCCATTAGTTCCTGGGTATTTATTCCGGTTTTCCCTGTTTGTCTGTTGCCAGTTCATCTTGTCTTGTCAAGTCAACCAGCGTGTTTTTCCGTGCTCCTGCTTTTTCTTATCACTCTTTTGCTAGTCCTCCTGGTTTTGACCCTTGCCTGCCTTGATTCTGAACCCCCCTGCCTGACCATACTGCCTGCCCTGACTTCGAGCCTGCCTGCCACTCTGTACCTCCTGGACTCTCACCTTGTTTATGATATTTTGCCTGTCCACAACTATTCTCTTGCCTGCCCCTTGGATTATAATAAATATCAGAGACTCTGCCTCCTATGTCTGCGTCTGAGTCTCGCCCTGTGCCCTTATATTAATGACTTTCCTATTAAGATTAAATAGCTTACCCGCTCCAATGCAAGCTGCTCTATCCGCACTGATTGGTGAAGTTATTTAATGCCGAGCTATTTATGTTTAATGTCAGGGGTTTAAAAAGGAACAGAAAGGAAAGATATCAACCTGTACTTTTTTTGGTCGAAACTGTTCATAAATGTATTTTGCTGGTAGGAACAGTGGAACGGAATGTCAAAACTATAATGGTTCTGTTCAGTACGAAACGATTGGAAAATGATTTTGGTTCCAGCTCCTGGATATCATACAGAGTACGTTTTGGCTTTGCATCCTTCTTCAGAGTGTTGACTAGAAACTCATAAATACAGAACGGTCTCTCCCCACTCTCCTCATTCCCTTCTCTTTTTACAAGAGTGAAAAAGAGACTCAAGTAGCTGTCTTTGGTGGAGTGTTCAAAGACTTTCCTCTTCACTAAATTTGCCATGCCTCAAAGAAAAATGGGGCTTATTTTATTGTGGTGTTGTTGATGACTGTACTTTGGCAGATACTGTAATCAGCAGGGCCCAGCTAGATGCATTGTTCTGGGGCTATTGCATGAGCCAATGCATGCACCAATGGTTACATGAAAGCCATGATATACTGTGCTTTATGTTTTGAACAGGACAGTTTCAACAAGTGATTTGTTGGTACAATAGTGATTATTTTACTTGGATGTCAAGTTCAGAGCACAACACCTATTGTGTTCTTTCTGCCTGACCCACATTCCCTTGACCTAGTCCTTTTCTCATGCAGGTTTACACATAGGCACAGTTAAAAGACTGCCTGTAAACCATGTTTCTCATATTAAACATGTTAGTTCAGAAGTCAGAGCTTTTTTAGTTCTTGTCTGAGTAACACAGTGTTCTAGAATATTGCATAATTGGAATATTATAATTGTAGGGGGACTGTTATAATTTACAAAAAAAAATATAAATCGTACAATCAAGTGAGATGATTCATAGCCAACAGTTTTTGTAAAGGCAAAGTCAATACACAACAGACGTGTTAGTACAAAACAGTAATTCTATTAGACTAGAAGTGAGTAATGACTCACACTATAACCTTTCAGAGGGAGCTAGTTCTGTACTGGAGGTTGGATGTAATCAGAGGTAGCCATAGGAAACGGGGAGAAGATCAAATAAAAAGAGTAAAAGGTATGCAGCATGTGCACGTGCAGGATGATATGTTGATGTCACTGAAAATACTGAAATACGTATCAAGAATTTATTTTCATACAGAGTATCAATATATCTGTGTTAATTCACTAGTCAAGAGCTTGAGATTATAAAGACTTAAAAATAACTGGTATTGGCACAGGATGGAGAGAATGTTGTAACATAAGTAATGAAATTACAGTTAACAAAAATGTACGCTTAATCCAGTATAAATTAATGTATAGAATTGCTGACGTACAGTAAGAGACAAAATTCACAAATTCTGCAGCACAATGGCAGAGTAATGTCTTAAGTTTAAAAATGCATGCCTTCTGGAAATGTCATAGAGTCAAAAAGTTATGAATGGAGTTAGAAAGTTGGCTGTCAGAAGAATTACAATGTAAATGTACTTTTAATCTGTTTGTCTGCATATTTCAAGACATGGCATAGGAGGGTGCAATGAGACACTGGATGGGTTAGACGATTCTTTTCCCGTCAATCATCTTGAAAAAACGTGTACTTAAAAACTGGAAATCAGCCAATCCTCCATCATCAACAAAAGTGTGTGGGCGAGTGAGAGAAACAAAATGGTGCAGTTTGTGGCCATGTGGCGGAGAGTGATGTGGGCGCTAGAGATGCGCTAGAGATGGGGGTATGAGCAGTGGACGGGTGATGTTGTGGATGTTTGTGAGCGTAGGTTGTCATTTTTATGTGTCTGTATTGTTAAAATAATATATATACACTACCGTTCAAAAGTTTGGACACCTACTCATTCAAGGGTTTTTCTTGATTTGTTTTCTATTTTCTACATTGTCAAATAATAGTGAAAACATCAAAACTATAAAATAACACATATGGAATCATGCAGCTCACAGATCACTGGACCTGTACATAGCTCATCTGTAAATAGCCCATCCAATCTACCCCATCCCCATACTGTATTTATTTATCTTGCTCCTTTGCACCCCATTATCTCAACTTGCACATTCATCCTCTGCACATCCTACCATTCCAGTGTTTAATTGCTATATTATAATTACTTTGCCACCATGGCCTATTTATTGCCTTACCTCTCTTATCCTACCTCATTTGCACATGCTGTATATAGATTTTCCTACTGTATTATTGATTGTATGTTTGTTTATTCCATGTGTAACTCTGTGTTGTTGTATGTGTCGAACTGCTTTGCTTAATCTTGGCCAGGTTGCAGTTGCAAATGAGAACTTGTTTTCAACTAGCCTACCTGGTTAAATAAAGGTGAAATTAAAAAGTTAAAACACTTCCAACACTGCGGTTGGAACCAAAAATGTCAAAACGGATTTCCACCGGTCTAATGTTCATTGCTGGTGTTTCTTGGCCCAAGCAAGTTTCTTCTTCTTATTGGTGTCCTTTAGTAAGAAAGTAATTAGTAAAAAAAGATATAAAAAATAACAGTTTACTCATAAGAGGGCAAAAGGGAAGGTGCTCCAGCACCCCTAGACCCCGATATACAGTTGAAGTCGGAGGTTTACATACACTTAGGTTGGAGTCAATAAAACTCATTTTTCAACTGCTCCACAAAATTCTTAACAAACTATAGTTTTGGCAAGTCCGTTAGGACATCTACTTTGTGCATGACACAAGTCATTTTTCCAACAATTGTTTACAGATTATTTCACTTACAATTCACTGTATCACAATTACAGTGGGTCAGAAATGTACATACACTAAGTTGACTGTGCCTTTAAACAGCTTGGAAAATTCCAGAAAATTATGTCATGGCTTTAGAAGCTTCTGATCGGCTAATTGGCATCATTTGAGTCAATTGGAGGTGTAGCTATTGATTTATTTCAAGGCCTGCCATCAAACTCAGTGCCTCTTCTCTTAACATCATCAGAAAATCAAAAGAAATCAGCCAAGATCTCAGAAAAAAAGACCTCCACAAGTCTGGTTCATCCTTGGGAGCAATTTTCAAATGCCTGAAGGTACCATGTTCATCTGTACAAACAATAGTATGCAAGTATAAACACCATGGGACCACGCAGCCATCATACAGCTGAGGAAGGAGACACGTTCTGTCTCCTAGAGATGAACGTACTTTGGTGTGAAAGCGCAAATCAATCCCAGAACAACAGCAAAGGACCTTGTGGAGATGCTGGAGGAAACAGGTGCAAAAGTACCTATATCCACAGTAAAACGAGTCCTATATTGACATAACCTGAAAGGCCACTCAGCAAGGAAGAAGCCACTGCTCCAAAACCGCCATAAAAAAGCCAGACTACGGTTTGCGACTGAACATGGGGACAAAGATGGTACTTTTTGAGAAATGTCCTCTGGTCTGATGAAACAAAAATAGAACTGTTTGGCCATAATCACCATCGTTATGTTTGGAGGATAAAGGGGAGGCTTGCAAGCTGAAGAAAACCATCCCCCAACCGTGAAGCACAGGGGTGGCAGCATCATGTTGTGTGGGTGCTTTGCTGCAGGAGGGACTGGTCCACTTCACAAAATAGATGGCATCATGAGGGAGAAGTATTATGTGGAAATATTGAAGCAACATCTCAAGACATTAGTCAGGAAGTTAAAGCTTGGTCGCAAATGGGTCTTCCAAATGGACAATGACCCCAAGCATACTTCCAAAGTTGTGGCAAAATGGTTAAGGACAACAAAGTCAAGGTATTGGAGTGGCCATCACAAAGCCCAGACCTCAATCCTATAGACAATTTGTGGGCAGAACTGAAAAAACGTGTGCGAGCAAGGAGGCCGGACTCAGTTACACCAGCTCTGTCAGGAGGAATGGGCCAAAATTCACCCAACTTATTGTGGGAAGCTTGTGGAAAGCTACCCGAAACGTTTGACCCAAGTTAAACTATTTAAAGGCAATGCTACCAAATACTAATTGTGTGTATGTAAACTTCTGACCCACTGGGAATGTGATGAAAGAAATAAAAATTGAAATCATTCTCTCTACTATTATTCTGACATTTCACTTTCATAAAAGAAAGTGGTGATCCTACCTGAGACAGGGAATTTTTACTCTGATTAAATGTCAGGAATTGTGAAAAACGGAGTTTAAATGTATTTGGCTAAGTTGTATGTAAACTTCTGACTTCAACTGTATGCCTGTATGAGAACTATTTAAGGCACAGCCCCTGGACCTGCTGTGGATGGAAAGGTGACTTCTGGAGGAATATGAATTCCAGTAAAATCAAATCAAATCAAATGTATTTATATAGCCCTTGTTACATCAGCTGATATATCAAAATGCTGTACAGAAACCCTGCCTAAAACCCCAAACAGCAAGCAATGCAGGTATAGACGCAAGGTGGCTTGAAAAAAATCCTTAGATAGGCCAAAACCTAGGAAGAAACCTAGAGAGGAACCAGGCTATGAGGGGTGGCCAGTCCTCTTCTGGCTGTGCCGGGTGGAGATTATAACAGCACATGGCCAAGATGTTCAAATGTTCATAAATGACCAGCATTGTCAAATAATAGTAATCACAGTGAACAGGTCAGGGTTCCATAGCCGCAGGCAGAACAGTTGAAACTGGAGCAGCAGCACGGCCAGGTGGACTGGGGACAACAAGGAGTCATCAGGCCAGGTAGTCCTGAGGCATGGGCCTAGGGCTCAGGTCCTCCAAGAGAAAGAAAGAAAGAGAGAATTAGAGAGAGCATACTTAAATTCACACAGGACACCGGATAAGACAGGAGAAATACTCCAGATATAACAGACTGACCCCTGCCTGAGGGACCACTGCCTGTGTGTTACTTGTGCTAAGGGATGAAAAGGTGGAAAGAGCAGACTCCCCAGATATTGGGAACTGGTGCTGTACCTAAAAATGTGGAAAGCAAATGCTAGATAAGTGATTTTGTTGAAAAAAGGAAATGTTTAATACTTTGTGTGCAGAAACATTCATCTCTGGGCTACCTTTAGTTATCCTCTTATCCACATGACACTTGAGTTAGGAGGTAAATGATGGCAGTTGAGCTAAGGTATTAACTTTCTAGAAGAAGACTCCCTTTTGAGACAGATTTTCTGTGACAGAAGGCCTGCGTTTAGTTATGAGGTGGCCATGAAACATCTGACTTGGCAAAATAGAAGATTTTTACACCTTTAAGTTGTTATGGATTTATTTATTCATGGTTTGAACCAGCACCGTGCCAGCTGTGAAATTCGTACAGAAAACGGAATCCTTGTCTCTGTAGTCAAGCAATGTCTAGTTCAATTAGACATGTTCTAGCCATTGCTGCCGCTTTTTCCTATGTTGTAGCATCATTTGCTCACATTTTCCATCTGCTTCGAAAGTCTCAGTTTTAATGTTCTGCAGCAGAAATTCAGGCACCTTTCCTTTCTTTGCTGTAATACTTCTTAAATAGGTTAAAGTGGGGGAAGCCAAAATCCCCTGTGCAGTTTAAAAGACCCATCAAAACTGTCTATTTCATTCTGTTTTTTGTGTGTTCAGTTTTGAGTTGGACATGGATGTAGTCCAACTGCCCCTTTAGTTCAAGTTTAAAGTTCATTGTTGCATGTTCTCATTAAAACAGAAACCACAGTGGATGACACAGTATTTCTATTTGATAGATTACATCATTAAATTCATTGTGAGTTATTTGTATTCTTACTGTAAAGGCTGACTGTTATAAGTCCTGTCCTTACTGCCCTCTATTAGACACCTTTTTATTTAGATTGTATAGCTGCTTTGTAATTACCCCATATCGCAGTGTGCATCATGAAAAAGCATGAATCATTGTAACTATTCAGATGCAGCTCATGTCCTTTTCCACAATCATTCCACTAAAGCCATTTTGGGAAACCAGAAATAGCAGAGTGAGTGATTTTCCTTGATCTCCCCATTTTTACCCGTGGGAAAACCAAACACTACTCTCATTCTCACCACAATCAAATAGAAGGAAGCTAAGCCATCGATTGGAGGAGAGAAGGTCATAATACATGATATATCTGAGTATTAAATCTGAATTGGACTGTTTTAGGATTTTGGCTCTCTCCCCCTGAATATGTATTTTGTGAGTGGGTTGGGGATGGGGGAAAGTTACGAGACTTCATTATACAGTACTTTATACTACACATGCAAATGTTGATATGTGATGCTCTGGATTTAGTTTGATGGAGTCACAATAGGTACGCTATCATGCTGCTGTTTCTTAGATGGTGTGGGGTGTCAACAGGATCTTAGAAATGGGAAGTGGGTTTATCTGAGAGTGATGAGCACGCTATCACAGTCAATTATTCATTTCCTGAGCTACTCGTTTTACCAAATCCACCTGGAGAGCAGGATGTAGGGTTGGAAAAGCATCCATTACTGTCAAACCACAGCATGAGGAAAGTGAATTAGGAAATGAAAGAAAATTGGTCTAGGTCAAACTGTTGAGGAAACACCTGTGATGGTACATCATTTGATGAGAAATCATCCACTTATCCATGTATGTAAAAACATCAGATTTCAGTGTTGAAGGAAACAACTACATTATTTATGATAGGCTACTATTCATTCACAGAAACATTTAATTTCTCGATGTTTGTATGGGTTTAGTCCAGGTAACTGCTGTGCATCTGGAAGTGAAAAATATTGTGTGTGTCTGTCTGTGCAGCCTGGCCACAAAGATTAGACTCAACAAAGAAGTCCATTTTTTTTAATAGAAAATCTGATCAGATTTTGGAACCTTACCTATAGGATTTTATCCAATAGGTTAGAATACTATAGGACCTATTCTATAGGATTTTAAACTACAGGAGAGAATCCTATAGGAGTCCAATAGGACTGGTTCCAAAATCTGATATTCTTGTTGGAATGCTATAGGATCATATAGGATAAAACCGTGTATGACTCCAATAGGACTGTTTCCAAATCAGATTTTTGTATTGGAATCTTATAGGATCCTGTAAAATACAATCCTATTGGATATAATCCCATAGGAGTCCAATAGGACTGGATTTTTTTTTTTAAGAAGATTTTTCTTCTGGTCATACTGCAAATTAACTTGCAGCCTTGAATCACTCCCAAATGTGGTGGTGTGTTGAAGAGGTTGAGAAACTCAGCCAAAGATATGGAGATTGTGCTCCGTTTAAGGCCATCCCACACTGTACTTCGGATTCAGCCTTTTATAATTATTACTGTGCGATGTGAACAAATTCAAATCTTGATATCAACCTGGCCAGATTCTATGATTTGCTTCAGTTCCGTCATCATATTCTGTGGTTGGCTTGGCTTGTGGTTTTTGAGAGTGATTAATTCCCACTTGTCAAAACAACAGGGTTTTTGCTGCATATGCAGTTTATAAGGTGCTTGTATGTGTAGGTAGTGTGGCACATGTATGTGTAGTTAGTACATTTTATGTTTAGGTTTTCTATAGGTTTTCTATAGGTTTTCTATAGATCACAGACTGTTTATTGATTATTGATTCAGACACTATTTATCATAAGTTATTGTCAACGTAAAGCAGAGACATCATTTTCAACTTATGTTTTAGGAATATATATAGTACTTTCATATGATGCAAAATGCACCGTACAGGGATGATTTAAAAAAAACTTAATTTATGATAACACAAACATTTTGGACTAATGGACTAATGAAACAGATACCAAAAGATAGTTTTGGGACATTTGGCCCTCAGAACCGCCTCAATTCGTTGGGGCATGGACTCTACAAGGTGTCAAAAGCATTCCACAGAGATGCTGGCCAATGTTGACTCCAATGCTTCCCCCAGTTGTGTCAAGTAGGCTGGATGTCCTTTGGGTGATGGACCATTCTTGATGCACCGAAAACTGTTGAGCATGAAAAACCCAGCAGCATTGCAGTTCTTAACACACTCAAACCAGTGCACCTGGCACCTGTTACCATACCCCATTTCAAAAGCACTTAAATCTTTTGTCTTGTCCATTTACCCTCTGAATGGCACACATACACAATCCATGTCTCAATTGTCTCAATTCTCAACAATCCTTCTTTAACCATGATTCAACCATGTGTTTAACCATGATTCAACCACAGTAACCATGTGTTACTGTGCCTGCTGTACATGTAAACCTACACTATATAAGCCATCACTCAGGTGTACTGTATACCCACAGAAACAACATAAAGTATCTACCAGTAGCATTTTTCTTACCTCGCTAACGGGTCAGTGAAACATACCCAGTTGTCACCGAATTACCCCTGTGGTTTCTGTTCTGTGGAATATTGCATCATTGCGTCAACTCTCAGCAGAGGGCTTGAGATCAACCATTTTGAAACAGAATGGAATGGCATTTGTGGGGCTGTGTGCAGTTTTGCGAATCTCGCATGCTGTTATACAGCTCAACATATAGATGATTAATTATGCAATTAGAGGTCTTGGAACATGGACTTGATGCCAGCACAGAGAGCATGCAAACTTTCCAATGGCCAATTACATTGAAACCAGTTCCTGTTTCATTCAATGGTTCCCAACGTTGAGGCTTTTCTTTGGTGGAAAACTGAAATACTCTTTACCCATTTCCAAACAGCATAATGTGTGTATAAGGTAGTAGTTGTGGAATTGTTAGGTTAGATTACTCGTTGGTTATTACTGCATTGTCGGAACTAGAAGCACAAGCATTTCGCAACACTCGCATTAACATCTGCTAACCATGTGTATGTGACAAATAACATTTGATTTGATTTGATAAACTATGGGGGTATGAAACCCAATGTCAAAACCCCATGGTCAGAACTGTGTTATTTGTTTCAAAACCACTCTCTGAACTCTCTCTCTTTTTCTCTTCCTAAAACTTCTCAAAGGTTGCAGACAGCAGACCATACATTTCTCTAAGCCCAATGAGATTCCATGGCTTTCCATAGAATGTAGAATCATCCTAATTGTGTTAAAGCTGTGTCTTTGAAACATGGGATGGGAGTCATTCTGTTGCCTGACATGATCTGGCTCTCCACACTCAGTCTGTCAGGAGAGAAAGAGGATGAGGAGGATCTCCTCCAGATTGGATAGTAATCAATGTATAGAGATGGATTTAAGATTACACACAGCATTGGAGCTTATGTTTTGGTTCCTTTATTGAACAGGAAGCACCTGCAAGAATAGCTTCACACACCACCCTATTTAGCTTGCCCGTATCAATACATATTTCAAATCAAATCAAATTTTATTAGTCACATGCGCCGAATACAACATTTCACCTTACAGTGAAATGCTTACTTTACGAGCCGCTAACAGACAGTGCAGTTTAAAAAAAATACAGATAAGAATAAGAGATAAAAGTAACAAGTAAATAAAGAGGAGCAATAAAAAAAAATAAAAAAAAATAAAAATATATATATATATATATATATATATATATATATATACATATATATACAGAGTCAATGTGCGGAGGCACCGGTTAGTTGAGGTAATATGTACATGTAGGTGCAGTTAATTAAAGTGACTATGCATAGATGACAACAGAGAGTGGCAGTGGTGTGGAGAGGAGAGGGTGGGGGGTGTGAATAGTCTGGGTAGCCATTTAACTAGATGTTCAGGAGTCTTATGCCTTGGGGGTAGAAGCTGTTTAGAAGCCTCTTGGACCTAGACTTGGTGCTCCGGTACAGCTTGCCGTGTGGTAGCAGCAAGAACAGTCTATGACTAGGGTTCCTGGAGTCTTTGACGATTTTTAGGGCCTTCCTCTGACACCGCCTGGTATAGAGGTCCTGGATGGCAGGAAGCTTGGCCACAGTGATGTACTGGGCTGTTCGCACTACCCACTGTAGTGCTTTGCGGTCGGAGGCCGAGCAGTTGTCATACCAGGCAGTGATGAAACCAGTCAGGATGCTCTCGCAGCTGTAGAACCTTTTGAGGATCTGAGGACCCATGCCAACTCTTTTCAGTCTCCTGAGGGGGAATAGGTTTCGTCGTGCACACTTCACGACTGTCATGGTGTGCTTGGACCATGTAAGTTTGTTGGTGATGTGAACACCAAGAAACTTGAAGCTCTCAACCTGCTCCACTGCAGCCCCGTCGATGAGAATGGGGGCATGCTCTGTCCTCTTTTTCCTGTAGTCCACAATCATCTCCTTTGTCTTGATCACCTTGAGGGAGAGGTTGTTGTCCTGTCACCACATGGCCAGGTCTCTGACCTCCTCCCTACAGGCTGTCTCGATGTTGTCGGTGATCAGGCCTACCACTGTTGTGTCATCGGCAAATTTAATGATGGTGTTGGAGTCGTGCCTGGCCGTGCAGTCATGAGTGACCAGGGAGTACAGGAGGGGGCTGAGCACGCACCCCTGAGAGGCCCCTGTCTTGAGGATCACCGTGGCGGATGTGTTGTTACCTACCCTTACCACCTTGGGGTGGCACATCAGGAAGTCCAGGATCTAGTTGCAGAGGGAGGTGTTTAGTCCCCGGGTCCTTGGCTTAGTGATGAGCTTTTAGGGCAATATGGTTTTGAACGCTGAGCTGTAGTCAATGAATTACATTCTCACATAGGAGTTCCTTTTGTCCAGGTAGGAAAGTGCAGTGTGGAGTGCAATACAGACGGCATCATCTGTGGATCTGTTGGGGCGGTATGCAAAATGGACTGGGTCTAGGGTTTCTGGGATGATGGTGTTGATGTGAGCCATGCCCAACCTTTCAAAGCACTTCATGTACAATCAAGGGATAGGGTGTAAAGGTTATCTGAGAAAAGCTGACAGTTAAAGCTAGTGAGGCATAAAGTATGCTCATACTGTATATTTTGGATGTGATTTGTAGGCGCAAAGCTTTATTAACTTTCAGATTGGTCATGTGAAGGAAGGATAAATATATACTGGTGAGCCAGGGATGTGGGAATACAGTGATTCGGTAAGACCAGTCTGAATGAAAGTGAATTTCCATCATTGATGAGTCTATTTATAGTACAAGGGTTTACTACTATTGGCATGGATGTTGACTTGAAAATATAGAAGTCTTTCTTATTTAGTCTTAAAACATCTCTAGCCTTTTCAACATGTGAGTTCCAAAAATCGGTTGCCCCAGCGTGAGTTTTTTTTATGCGTCTGATGTCAGGATGTACTCACTGTTCCAAAATGTAATTGTTACACAACAGGACAGTTAACCCAAGCTGCCCTCAAACCAAGGCACGCTGCCTGCTATTTATCTATCTATGTTTCGACTTGCCAATTATTTTCTAACAAGTTTCATTTTTGAATTGAGGTGTGTTGCCTTCACTGTGTTCATACGTGTCAAAGGGGTAGAAGCTAATAATTCTATCTTTGGGGTTTTGCATGCATTTACTGAGCTGCATTCATGATCTTGCATTATATATTTTGAGCTGATAAGTAGCTGGATTGAAATTCCAGTGGCAGAAAATTCATATCTAAAAAGTGAACGTCTTTGGTCAAAAATCCACGTTCTCTCAACACTGACCAACAAATAAGGGAATCATTTATTCCGCACCCTCATCACCATAGTATCCTCTGATGTTCGCCCAAATCCGGAGGGGTGAGTGAGGCAAGAAATGATCGGTATTGCGCAGGGAAATTACCATGTCTTGAAACCTCAAGAAAATTGGGCAACCACAAAGATCTTAGATATCTTAGCAGGTGATCCATGACATGCACTGGAATGAAGTAGAAGCAATGGTAGTACAGCAGAGGTAATGCATTTCCCACCATTTTGCCATACAGTCAGGGGAGTAGCGGATTACATATAATCTGTTACATGTAAGGGATTACAAAATAATTATAACTGTAACCCATTACGTTAAAAGCAAAAAATATTGTAATCAGATGACAGATACTTTTGAAAAACTTGACTTGATGATTACTTCGAAGATTACTTTTAAATTTAGAAAGGATGTTTGCGAGGTTTTCTCAATGACATTCAAATCAGAATTCAATTTTTTTTTAAAGTTTGTTCCAACTGAGTGAGTCTGACCACAAGTCAGGGACCACTATGATGACACACCAAATGTGTTTGATGGATCGCGGGAAAAGAGCAGGAATAGGCTTTTGTAGGCTACAGTCCAAGCTATGTCTTCCAATGGTGCGACTGCTGTCAGTATCCAAAGATTATTCAACTTGAATAAACACTTGGAGGTAAGGATGCCAGCAGTGGTGTAGTTTACGCCGATCTGGAAATCACTGATTATTGATATCTCCATACCACATTGATGTGAATCACACTGCTGCTCTCTCATTTAGCTATTTGCTCCTTATAGATTGTGGTTGTTGTGGATGGCTGTTCACAAATCTAAATTTGAAACCAAAAATGGTTGAATTCAACAAGTTTAATCTGCTATCAATCATTGTTTTTGAAACCAGTGGACAGCCAGTGAAAAATGCTCTCTTGCAGCAGCTGCATAATGCAGATCCCAGCCTATGGAATAAAAGTGGGACTTTTATTCTTCAATGTAATTCATACTGATAGAAAAAAATCCATGGGCCTAATGGATACATGCTCAAACTCGCACACATTTTATATACTTAATTAAAGGGGCAATCTGTAGTTGCTATATCCATTTTTGTATTTATAAATTACATATATTTATGTAAAGATAGTATTATTATTATTATATGTAGTAAGCAAGGGGTTAGAAGAAGCCTACATAACCAACCCATAAAGTAGCATTTAACATCCATATATGGCCAGCTATGTAAACTTTAACATCGATTTATCCTGCAATAGATGTCGTTCAAATGGTAACATACATTTTTGTCTTCTTCTAATGTCTCTTAAGGGGAAAGTAATCTAAAAGTAACTGAATGTAATCAAATTATGTTACTGAGTTTGGGTAATTGTCACGTTCTGACCTTTATTTCCTGTGTTTTGTGTTTAGTTAGTATGGTCAGGGCGTGAGTTGGGTGGGCAGTCTATGTTTGATTTTCTATGATTTGGGGTTTTCTATGTTTCGGCCTAGTATGGTTCTCAATCAGAGGCAGGTGTCATTAGTTGTCTCTGATTGAGAATCATACTTAGGTAGCCTGGGTTTCACTGTGTGTTTGTGGGTGATTGTTCCTGTCTTTGTGTTTTGCACCAGATGGGACTGTTTTGAGTTTTCACATTTCTTGTTTTTGTTAGTTTGTTCATGTAAAGGGATTTATTAAAACATGAATCAAAACAACCACGCTGCGCTTTGGTCCGCTTCTCGTTCAGATGAAGAAAACCATTACAGTAATCCAAAAGTTACATTACTGATTACAGTTTTGGACAGGTAACTTGTAATGGATTACATTTAGAAAGTAACCTACACAACCCTGCATACAGTATCCTCAGCTGATGTTTGGAATAATACGGATTGATAGGACTCTGGCCTCATGCCACACACACAGCCTACAGGAGATTCACTGACATGTTGAAGGTAGGGAACATGTTGGATATCAGTGGAAATCTTTCTTGAGGAAACAAAACTCTGTGTCCTTGCTATTTCCTGATCATCTGAATGAACTCACCTGATGTTAGATGCATTAGAGGCAAGTGATGATTAGCCTACTCAGTATAATCGTTTCATTTTACAATGACGTTATTTTTTTTCAGTGGGAAATCCCTATTTTCTTCTGTTATTTCCCACATAGCTTTTAGTCATTGATAATTTATGACAACTAGCAATGCTCTTAAAATTATCAATGAGGAACATTACAACATATTAGGACCGAAGGGCCTGAGGCTTTTCAGTAGTGACTCAGAACCATCAATTATGGTACAATAAGAGCATCTCTGCTCCTCCTCTGATCATTGGTTATCCCTCATTCTACCTGACACATGGCCACTTAGCAATTGAGACACCCGCCACAGGGATGAACCACTGAGCCAGACCACCCTCCACAGGGATGAACCACTGAGCCAGACCACCCTCCACAGGGATGGACCCCTGAGCCAGACTCCCCTCCATAGGGATGGACCCCTGAGCCAGACTCCCCTCCACAGGGATGGACTCCTGAGCCAGACCCCCCTCCACAGGGATGGACCCCTGAGCCAGACTCCCCTCCACAGGGATGGACCCTGAGCCAGACTCCCTCCACAGGGATGGACCCCTGAGCCAGACCCCCTCCACAGGGATGGATCCCTGAGCCAGACTCCCCTCCACAGGGATGAACCCTTGAACCAGAGCCCCTCCACAGGGATGAACCACCGAGCCAGTGCCCCCTCCACAGGGATGAACCACTGAGCCAGTGCCCCCTCCACAAGGATGAACCACTGAGCCAGTGCCCCCTCCCCAGGGATCAACCACTGAGCGAGAGTCCCCTCCACAGGGATCAACCACTGAGTGAGAGTCCCCTCCACAGGGATGAACCACTGAGCCAGGGTGTTTAAGCCTCAGAGGGTCACTGGCCCTTGTTCCTGCTGGGTTTTACTGTTATAGTATAGTGCAGAAAGGAAATGGCAGGGGTTCGTTTAACCATTTATCAGAAAACATGACAGTACATGCAATATGTTAGTCCTGGCATTAGGCTCTGGTCCTTCGGGGTAGCTCACTGCCAGAGCATGCATAATGTTAACATAATAATAATTACAGGCAGAGAGCATGGTTTGCTATAGCGATCCCCCTGCAGGAAGGAAACACAGAACCAAGCATGTGGTGGCTGGGGTGGGTGGTGGGAAAGCAGAAAACAGACATGCATGTGAATAATGCATTTTACACAATCCCATGTCACCAAGAACACCAGCGTGTGCAAGCAGCCATCAGAAAAGTGTGTGCAGAACCTGATGGACAAAATAGACCACCATATTTAACGTAGAGTGTTTTGATCTAATTGGTGCAATATCAGCTGATGCAACACTTGGGTTTCCTGTTTGAACAAGCTGAGCTTGATTTATAGTGATCACCTGGTGACTTCAGACGGTGAATGCGGTCCCCTGGTGGCTTCAGACGGTGAATGTGGTCCCCTGGTGGCTTCAGACGGTGAATGCGGTCCCCTGGTGGCTTCAGACGGTGAATGCGGTCCCCTGGTGGCTTCAGACGGTGAATGCGGTCCCCTGGTGGCTTCAGACGGTGAATGCGGTCCCCTGGTGGCTTCAGACGGTGAATGCGGTCCCCTGGTGGCTTCAGACGGTGAATGCGGTCCCCTGGTGGCTTCCCGTTGACTTCTGTTGACTATTACACATTATTTTATCACAGCTTTAAACTTTGAAAAGGAATGCACATTTAACGAAGGAGATGCAGTGCATTGGATGAATCAAAATATCCACAATGTGTTTTAATGCATCATTTGCTCTTGCAGATCATGTTGCATGTACAGATGTGCATTTGTACATGCAACCATGAACAATTGTCTGAGAAAAGGCAGTAGAATATTAACTACATTTGTTTTCAGAGAATGCTTGGCAACTTATGTTTTGTTTGAAGGCCAGTGTTGAGAAACATTCAATTATTGGTTTTGAGAAAAAATCCCTATTTTCACTTGCATTTTCTGACAAGCTGAGTCAGAATGAGCGTTTTCACTCTCTCCCCTCACTCCTTTGGCAACACGGACAAGGAGTTCAGATACTTAGAGCATCCATTCTACATAAACTTCATCAACTGTAAAATAGAACTTCCTCCTCTGTTATTTCTATAATGTAGAAATACACTGTCTGTAATTTTGGCTATAGAGCTTAAAGAAGCATATCCATCTCTCTGGAGGTTATTAAAACAATGATACATCAGAGGCTGATCAGTAAATGTGTGCTTAAAGACATCATGTGTACGTTGTGTGGTCAGCAGCCTTGCTGGAAGGCTACATTTACAGTATGGCAGACTGTGAGAAATGTTATATGAAGGAGTGAGTCAGAGGTGTGCTATTTACCCTCATTAATAATACCATTAGCCCCTGACTCACTCCTTTATATAACATTTAGTAAGGGATTCGTGAGGCTGAAAATAGTTCTGATCGGTTCAATCTCTGTGTTGCAAAAAGAACAAGCGCTACCCTGCCAAATTCCTTGCCCATGGCTGTGGTTTGGACGAATGTCTAGACTTGATTTCTTAATTGACTTTTACACGTTGCCTGGCCTTTGAAGGTTATCTAAGCATCTGTTGTGCCAAGTGGGAAGGAAACTATGGTGAATGCTAAATGTTAAAATACAGGGCTAATGAAAGGTTGGAGTTGCTAAGAACTTCTATCCTGACATGATGCAGTTCTCATTCTAAACAGAACTGTTTGAGAGGCCGGGACACAGTCCTACAGACGCTAGTTCGATTAGTAAACATATGACTAAAATGTGTACATGGTGTAATGAGCAGGATATGGCTACTATACCTCAAACCTTAAATTGAAAGAGAAAAACATATGCAGTGGTCCCATACCAGCCTGTCCTCCTATAGTTCCCCCCCACCAGCCTCCACTGTCCTATTCAGTAGATGAATGTGAGCTGTCAGACCTGGTGTCACCAGAAAGCTGTGAACTTAATTGGGATAATGGCATCTGTCTCTGGTGACCTGAAGCTGGAGGACTCTCAGGTGGAAGCGAGGCTATACTGTTTCATGCAAAATAGTTCAGGAAGTAGCTCACAAGTCTGAGGAGTCAAATACTGTAGGCTGTTTTGATGTGTTGTCACGACTTCCACCGAAGTCGGCTCCTCTCCTTGTTCGGGCGGTGTTCGGCGGTCGACGTCACCGGCTTTCTAGCCGCTCCATTTTTCATGTATCCAGTTGTTTTGTCTTGTTCCATACACACCTTCATTACCTAATCAGTCCATATGTATTTATTCCTCTGTTCCCCATCATGTCTTTGTGTAAGATTGTTTGTGTTACGTGTATTTTGGAAATGTGGATATTGCTACGAGCATTACTTTTTGTCTATGTTCCGTGTTTGGGCACATTTTATGTTACTTTGTGCTGTCATTTTGGACCGGAATAAAAAAGTGCGCCTGTTCACTACACTCTGCTCTACTTCACCTACAATACACACTCCTAACATGTGTACAACTGATGGTTCAATAGAAGGTACTTAAAAGGGCAATCGGCAGTAGCTACATCAATTTTTGTACTTATAAATGAATGATATGTACCCAGTGATGATTGAATAACATAACTTATAAATGCCTCATGAGCTTAGTTCAACTGTTGTACCCCATCAGAACCCAGAATATAAGCTTGTTATTCTCCAATGTTTGTAAACAAAGTAAATGTAAGCAAACACTGTATAGCCTCAAAACATGGTTAAGACTATAATTTTGATATCATGGACGGTCAGTCCTTGCATCCATAGTTCAGTCTATGAATTTGAGAATGGTTACATTTCTACATCCCTCAGCTTTATAGCAAAACAGTGGCGGAGAGTAAACTTTGTTATTGTTTCAACTGCTAATTGCTGCTTTAAAGTCCAACTGTTTGTAACCTACCTGCAATAGTCATCATAGCACAGTATAGAAATACAGTACCAGTCAAAAGTTTGGACACACCTACTCATTCAAGGGTTTTTCTTTATTTTTACAATTTTCTACATTGTAGAATAATAGTGAAGACATCAAAACTTTGAAATAACACACGTGGAATCATGTAGTAACTAACAAAGTGTTAAACAATTTTAGAGATTCTTCAAAGTAGCCACCCTTTGCCTTGATGACAGCTATGCACACTCTTGTCATTCTCTCAACCAGCTTCACCTGGAATGCTTTTCCAACAGTCTTGAAGGAGTTCCCATATATGCTGAGCACTTGTTGGCTGCTTTTCCTTCACTCTGTGGTCCAACTCATCCCAAACCACCTCAATTGGCTTGCGGTCGGGTGATTGTGGAGACCAGGTAATCTGATGCAGCACCATCAAATCAAATGTTATTAGTCACATGCGCCGAATTCACCAGGTGTAGTCCTTACAGTGAAATGCTTACTTGCGAGCCCATAACCAACAATACAGTTAAAAAATATGTATGGATAAGAATAAGAAATAAAAAATAAGTAATTAAAGAGCAGCGTTAAAATAACAGCAAAGACTATATACTAGTGGTAAGAGCGTTGGACTAGTAACCGGAAGGTTGCAAGTTCAAACCCCCGAGCTGACAAGGTACAAATCTGTCGTTCTGCCCCTGAACAGGCAGTTAACCCACTGTTCCTAGGCCGTCATTGAAAATAAGAATTTGTTCTTAACTGACTTGCCTGGTTAAATAAAGGTAAAATAAAAAATAAATAAATAAAATACAGGGGGGTACTGGTACAGTCAATGTGTGGGGGCACCAGTTAGTTGAGGTACAGTAATATGTACATGTAGGTAGAGTTATTAAAGTGACTATGCATAGATGATAACAACAGAGAGTAGCAGCGGTGTAAAAGTGTGAAGGGGGGGAAAACAATGCAAACAGTCACAGTCTGGGTAGCCAATTGGTTAGGTGTTCAGGACTCTTATGGCTTGGGGGTAGAAGCTGTTTGGAAGCCTCTTGGATGTAGACTTGGCGCCCTCGTACGCTTGCCATGCGGTAGCAGAGAAAACAGTCTATGACTAGGGTGGCTGGAGTCTTTGAAGATTTTTTTGGGCCTTCCTCTGACCTTCCTCTGGTATAGAGATCCTGGATGGCAGGAAGCTTTGCCCCAGTGATGTACTAGGTCATTCGCACTACCCTCTGTAGTGTCATGCGGTCGAAGGTTGAGCAGTTGCCATACCAGGCAGTGATGCAACCAGTCAGGATGCTCTTTATGGTGCAGCTGTAGAACCTTTTGAGGATCTGAGGATCCATGCCAAATCTTTTTCCTGTAGTCCACAATCATCTCCCTTGTCTTGATCACGTTGAGGGAGAGGTTGTTGTCCTGGCACCACACGGACCGGTCTCTGACCTCCTCCCTATTGGCTGTCTCATCGTTGTCGGTCTACCACTGTCGTGTCATCGGCAAACTTAATGATGGTGTTGGAGTCGTGCCTGGCCAGGAAGTCATGAGTGAACAGGGAGTACAGGAGGGGACTGAGCACGCACCCCTGAGGGGCCCCAATGTTGAGGATCAGTGTGGCCGATGTGTTGTTGCCTACCCTTACCACCTGGGGGTGGCCCATCAGGAAGTCCAGGATCCAGTTGCAGAGGGAGGTGTTTAGTCCCAGGGTCCTTAGCTTATTGATGAGCTTTGAGGGCACTATGGTGTTGAAGGCTGAGATGTCAATGAATAGCATTCTCACATACATTTTCCTTTTGTCCAGGTGGGAAAGGGCAGTGTGGAGTGCAATAGAGTTTACATCCTCTGTGTATCTGTTTGGGCGGTATGCAAATTGGAGTGGTTCTAGGGTTTCTGGGATAATTGTGTTGATGTAAGATATGACCAGCCCTTCGAGGCACTTCATGGCTGCAGACGTGAGTGCTATGGGTCGGTAGTCGTTTAGGCAGGTTACCTTAGTGTTCTTGGGCACAGGCAAGAACATCACTCTCCTTCTTGATCAAAAAGCCCTTACACAGCCTGGAGGTGTGTTTTTGGTCATTGTCCAGTTGAAAAACAAATGATAGTCTCACTAAGCGCAAACCAGATGGGATGGCGTAATGCTGCAGAATGCTGTGGTAGCCATGTTGGTTAAGTGTGCCTTGAATTCTAAATAAATCAGACAGTATCACCAGCAAAGCACCATCACACCTCCTCCTTCTTGCTTCTCAGTGGGAACCACACATATAATCCATTCACCTACTCTGCGTCTCACAAAGACACGGCGGTTGGAACTAAAAATCTCAAATTTGGACTTATCAGACCAAAGGACAGACTTCCACCGGTCTAATGTCAATTACTCATGTTTTTGGCCCAAGCAAGTCTCTTCTTATTATTGGTGTCCTTTAGTAGTGGTTTCTTTGCAGCAATTCGTCCATGAAGGCCTGATTCACACAGTCTTCTCTGAAAAGTTAATGTGAGATGTGTCTGTTACATTTAATTGGGCTGCAATTTCTGAGGCTGGCAACTCTAATGAATTTATCCTCTTTAGCAGAGGTCACTCTGGGTCTTCCTTTCCTGTGGCGGACCTCATGAGAGCCAGTTTCATCATAATGCTTGATAGTATTTGCAAATGCATTTGAAGAAATTTTCAAAGTTCTTGAAATGTTCCATATTAACTGACCTTCATGTCTTAAGAACAGCTCAAATAAGCAAAGAGGAATGATAGTCCATCATCACTTTGTCATAATATGGACTTTGTGTTTTACCAAATAGGTTCATCTTCTGTATACCACCGCTACCTTGTCACAACACAACTGATTGGCTCAAACGCATTAAGAAGGAAAGAAATTCCACAAATTAACTTTAAACAATTTCATTGAAATGCATTCCAGGTGACTACCTCATGAAGCTGGTTGAGAGAATGCCCAGAGTGCTCAGAGCTGTCATCAAGGCAATGGGTGGCGACGTTGAAGAATCTCAAACAAATCAAAATATATTTTATATTTAAGACTTGTTTGGTAACTACATGATTCCATATATGTGTTATTTCATAGTTTTGATGTTTTCACTATTATTCTACAATGTAGAAAATAGTAAAAAATAAAGAAAAAGCCTGGAATGAGTAGGTGTGTCCAAACTTTTGACTTGGTACTGTACTTTTATTTATTTTAGTAAGAGAAATAGCTGGATTTAGGGAATAAAATAGTTGTTTTCTGTTCATAAAACAAAATTTGGTCAGTTGACTACAAAACATTCAACTTTTTTCATTTTTCATAAAGTGAAATGAGAAACAGTGTAGTGTGTTTTATGTCTGTGTTGTCTGGCGTTCACTTTACGGCTGTAACGCTCCCCCAACCATGACCGCATCCACAATCTACTCCAGAAGGATTATGGAAACATTTTAATAGCTGATTCTGAGAGAAAACATCACTCGGCTTTAAACAACTCAGTTACAATGTCTACACACTCTGTATTCTGCATCATAATCTGTATTTCTCTTCCCTATCTGGCCCCACAGAGGAAACAGTGTGGTTGTTCCCAAGTGGTTGTTAGGCTGAATCATGTCATACGTGTTGTGCAGGCACCTGAACAGTAGCATGGGATTTAGTCCATAAATAAAGGGAACAAAACGTGTCTAACACTATTGCCCTTATAAAACAACCTAAAAAAAACATTCCCTTTCCTTGGTAACCAACCACCTTCAAAACACCGAGCCCTGCCACCCCTGGCCCCTACTACCTGTAAAGACAGGCCTCAGGACTGGGGCATGTGACTTACAAGAGAAATGTGGTTAAGATGCCTTCCACACACATCACTGTCTTGAATCTATCATTCGTCATCTCCTTTCCCAGAAGTTTGTGACTTCGGCTGTAGACATTTACTTTCGTGCTTTGAATCTGCAGGAATTGGTCACACTGTGAGCTTACTGAAATAACATCATTTTAGAGAGGATTTCATTCCCGACTGATATATGTTAAGGACTGTACGTTATGAGTTAAGGTTATTGACTGTGTTAATCACCAATAGCATGACTGTTCCATACAGTTACCCCAAGCTGTAGTCAAATTAAATTAATTACAGGCTTTAACAAATTACAGCATTGATTGACATTCACAAGGTCTAAACATACAGTCTAGCATGTTTAAAAAACAGAAACATACTTTATGACGATTTATTTTTGCCAAATAATTGGTTTTATAGACCAATTCCTGCTGCTCACAAATAGGCTCCTTTCTCGTGAAAATGAAAATGTAAAAATGAAACAAAGAGCTCTTATACTTCTGGAAACTATTGTTGAAAAGCAAAACTAATTGGGCTAATTTCTTACATTATAATTTCATGATTCTCCAATCTGTTTCCTATCAATCCAGTATTTGAGTGTACACCATGGAGGTCCATGGAATATGTTTCACAAATTGGTATATGATTTAAAGGTATACTTTATGATTGTGTGAAATAATATTACATCTATACACTGTATACCCACAAGGACACACAAATAATTATGGATGTTTAAACTTTAAATGACTCACGGGAGAAAATAAGGACTTTGACATCTCTGGACAATAGTTTGTTATGGTTGGATATAGAATAGTTATCTGTCAAGACTATTGATTGTCATCATTAAATGTGGGTTTGCTGGATTCAAGAGCTCAGTGTGTCTTTCTGGCTTTACTGGTTCCCTTATTGACCCATAGGCTTTCGTTCTAAAGCACAATCATCCATTATTTTTTAACAGCACCACGCTGTACTATTGTAAACCTGAATCACATTTTAGATATTTAATCATGCAAAACAAATATATTTCAAAGATTGTTGTGCCTTTTATGTTTTTAAGTTTTTAATGGGATTCATCACTGGGGATTTAGTGGTTTGGCACAAGTGGGTACATGTATTTGGAAGACAATTAATGTCCAATAAATTATTCAATAAATTGTTGAATTTCACTTGAATATGGCAGGAGGCTGCTACATGTATTTGGAAACTATGATGTTAATGAATTATGAGTTCTCTGTGTGAATCAAAACTATAAATTTGGTATGAGCTTTTCCATTTATGAGTATATTATTTTAGAAACACATTTACGATAGCAATAAGGATTTCACATTCCCATGTAGGATTTTATATATTCAACAATCTTGTTTTGAAGCTTGTCGACTGGCTTCCTTGATGTCTTCTTCCCCACTGTGCTATAGGTTGCCTCATTACATCACAGGAATTACACATCCTGCTGACAGGTCTCTCCACAGTGATGTGTAGTGTGTGCTAAGTATCTAAACGCTTTGATGAGGACATGCACAAACACATGTTGCTCTAACTTAAACATATAAATGAAAGGTCTTGGAATATACCGATGTTGGACTTGTGCTTTTTGCAAATTAGACTTAAGTGGTAACTTTCAAAGTGGCACCCCATTTCAGATGTGGTGTCTGACAAGAGAGTTCACTTAAACAGCAAAGCAGGGGGTTAAAATGAGAAAAATATCTGAGGGACCTCAACACAGATGGAAAAGAATCTTGAATCTAGGTAAGTGTTGCCACATGTCCATGTTGACATCAAGAAATCACCATGTAACAGGAGAAACTAAGAAAAGCACATGCAATCTGATGCAGGACCCGATGACATTCAGAAATCAAATTATCATTCTGTCTCTGCAGTGATGGCCAAAGCGGATATTCAAATATCCAAACCAGTGAAAGATAGGGTTGCAAAATTCCGGTAACTTTACCCAAAATCCCCAACCTAGTGAGGGATCTAGTGGGGCAGACATCTGGAGTGTTCAAGGCCCTCTGAGATTTATCTTCTGCAACAGAGGTAACTTTGGGTCTTCCTTTCCTGTGGCGGTCCTCATGAGAGCCAGTTTCATCATAGTTTTTGCGACTGCACTTGAAGAAACTTTAAAAGTTCTTGAAATGTTCCGGATTGACTGACCTTCATGTCTTAAAGTAATGATGGACTATCGTTCCTCTTTGCTTATTTGAGATCATTTAAAAAATGTTCTATACATCAGTTGGTGTCTCTATGAATTTCAATATGAGGTCCTAAACCCAGTATGAAAGTGCATCCTTGTAGCTGTGGGGGCTAATATAGTCAAAAGCTTCACTTTGGGGTAAATTGAGTGAATGGCCAAGGGATAAGTTGAACCAATGGCAAGTTAGATAAACATAATCTTCCCAGACGTAATTAATGCAAGGCATTATCATTGGTATATGCGGTAACAACCAGGCCTGGCCTACGTTAAACTTTTTTAAAAGTGTTTTTTTTTAAGTATAAAGTGTTTGTTAGATGTTAAGCCTGTGTTAAAAGTAGTGGTAATATTTCATTCAGTACAGACATTTCTAGGCAGCTCAACTTACCCTGTCCCTATGCTCAATTTACCCCATGCCCGGTGTAAATTGTGACACGAGACCGTATTTTTTTCATGTTGACATGAATTCTGTCTATTTCCTATGATACACAACATCCTGTAATATATACGTAGATATATTTGTTATAAAGAATACTGTAGTATATTTCCCTTGACCTAGTGATGCTGAATGTAAAAAAAAAATGACTCCACTCTTTGCTACCTACAGTTGAAGATGGAGGTTTACAGACACTTAGGTTGGAGTCATTAAAACTCGTTTTTCAACCACTCCACAAATTTCTTGTTAACAAACTATAGTTTTGTCAAGTCGGTTAGGGCATCTACTTTGTGTATGACACGAGTAATTCTTCCAACAATTGTCTACAGACAGATTATTTCACTTATACAATGGGGCAAAAAAGTATTTAGTCAGCCACCAATTGTGCAAGTTCTCCTACTTAAAAAGATGAGAGAGGCCTGTAATTTTCATCATAGGTACACTTCAACTATGACAGACAAAATGAGGGGAAAAAATCCACAAAATCACATTGTAGGATTTTTAAAGAATTTATTTGCAGATTATGGTGGAAAATAAGTATTTGGTCACCTACAAACAAGCAAGATTCCGTCCTTCGGTGCGAAAAGTGCAAATCAGTCCCAGAACAACAGAAAAGGACCTTGTGAAGATGCTGGAGGAAACAGGTACAAAATATCTATATCCTCAGTAAAACAAGTCCTATATCGACATAACCTGAAAGGCCACTCAGCAAGGATGAAGCCACTGCTCCCAAACTCCCATGCATATGGGGACGAAGATCATACTTTTTGGAGGAATGTCCTCTGGTCAGATGAAAAAAATATATAACTGTTTGGCCATAATGACCATTGTTGTGTTTGGAGGAAAAAGGGGGAGGCTTGCAAGCTGAAGAACACCCATCCCAACCGTGAAGCACGGGGGTGGCAGCATCATGTTGTGGGAGTGCTTGGCTGCAGGAGGGACTGGTGCACTTCACAAAATTTGAGTGGTAACTTTCAAAGTGGCACCCCATTTCAGATGTGGTGTCTGACAAGAGAGTTCACTTAAACAGCAAAGCAGGGGGTTAAAATGAGAAAAATATCTGAGGGACCTCAACACAGATGGAAAAGAATCTTGAATCTAGGTAAGTGTTGCCACATGTCCATGTTGACATCAAGAAATCACCATGTAACAGGAGAAACTAAGAGAAGCACATGCAATCTGATGCAGGACCCGATGACATTCAGAAATCAAATTATCATTCTGTCTCTGCAGTGATGGCCAAAGCGGATATTCAAATATCCAAACCAGTAAAAGATAGGGTTGCAAAATTCCGGTAACTTTACCCAAAATCCCCAACCTAGTGAGGGATCTAGTGGGGCAGACATCTGGAGTGTTCAAGGCCCTCTGAGATATGCATTCTTACATGTTAGCACAACCTCAAAAAGTAATATACCTCCAGCTGTCCAGAAATACGACCCGACTGTATGTGTTTGATGTATTTTCTTTTAAATGTTATGTTCAGTTCTATAACTGTACTTTGGATATTGACTATAGAACGTTAACTTGGAGCATACATACAGTACCAGTCAAAAGTTTGGACACCGACTCATTCCAGGATTTTCTTTATTTTTTAAAACTATTTTCTACATTGTAGAATAATAGTGAAAACATCAACACTATGAAGTAACACATATGGAATCATGTAGTAACCAAAAATTGTTAAACAAATCAAATAATATTTGAGATTCTTCAAATAGCTACCCTTTGCCTTGATGACAGCTTTGCAAACTCTTGGCATTCTCTCAACCAGCTTCACGAGGTAGTCACCTGGAATGCATTTCAATTAACAGGTGTGCCTTGATAAAAGGTAATTTGTGGAATTTCTTTCCTTCTTAATGCATTTGAGCCAGTCAGTTGTGTTCTAACAACGTATGGGTGGCATATAGATGATAGACCTATTTCGTAAAAGACCAATTCCATATTATTGCAAGAACAGCTCAAATAAGCAAAGAGGAGCGATAGTCCATCATTACTTTAAGACATGAAGGTCAGTCAAATCCGGAACATTTCAAGAACTTTTAAAGTTTCTTCAAGTGCAGTCGCAAAAACTATGATGAAACTGGCTCTCATGAGGACCGCCACAGGAAAGGAAGACCCAAAGTTACCTCTGTTGCAGAAGATAAATTCATTACAGTTAACTGCACCTCAGATTGCAGCCCAAATAAATGCTTTACAGAGTTTAAGTAACAGACACATCTCAACATCAACTGCTGCAAAGAAACCACTACTAAAGGACACCAATAATAAGAAGAGACTTGCTTGGGCCAAGAAACATGAGCAATTGTCCTTTGGTCTGATGAGTCCACATTTAGTTTGGGACGAGTTCGACAGGCAGAGTGAAGGAAAAGCAGCCAACAAGTGCTCAGCATATGTGGGAACTCGTTCAAGACGGTTGGAAAAGCATTCCTCATTAAGCTGGTAAGGAGAATGCCAAGAGTGTGCAAAGCTGTCATCAAGGCAAAGGATGGCTATTTGAAGAATCTCAAAAAAATATATACATTTTGATTTGTGTAATACTTTTTTGGTTACTACATGATTCCGTTTTTCCTAGCCACCGTGCTTCTACACCTGCATTGCTTGCTGTTTGGGGTTTTAGGCTGGGTTTCTGTACAGCACTTTGAGATATCAGCTGATGTACGAAGGGCTAAATAAATAAATTTGATTTGATTTGATTTGATGATTCCTTATGTGTTATTTCATGGTTTTGATGTCTTCACTATTAATCTACAATGTAGAAAAAATAAAGAAATACCCTTGAATGAGTAGGTGTGTCCAAACTGTTGACTGTACTGTACATGCTTTTGTAGAAAACTCACCCCAGCAGTTGGTTATGAATTAAATAACACCACACACCTAGGTGATCATGCTGGCTGGCAATAAAGCAACATTTCTTGATTAAAATTTCATCCAGAGCAACATACAGCAGAGAGTGCATACATGTTAATACTGGTCCCCATTGGGAATTGAACCCACAACTCCGATATTGTAAACAGCATGCTCTACCAACTGAGCCACACGGGTTTATCCATTATTTTACCAGGTAAGTTGACTGAGAACACGTTCTCATTTGCAGCAACGACCTGGGGAATAGTTACAGGGGAGAGGAGGGGGATGAATGAGCCAATGGTGTAAAAAAAAAATCTAAATTTACTCCACTCTTCACTACCTACAGTTGAAGACGGAAGTTTACATACACTTAGGTTGGAGTCATTAAAAAACGTTTTTCAACAACTCCACAAATTTCTTGTTAACAAACTATAGTTTTGTCAAGTCAGATGAATGAGCCAATTGTAAACCGTGATGGTTTGAGGGCCAGATTGGGAATTTTGCCAGGACACCAGGGTTAACGCCCCTACTCTTAGTATAAGTGTCATGGGATCTTCAATGACCTCAGAGAGTCAGGACACCCGTTTAACGTCCCATCCGAAAGACAGCACCCTAATCACAGCCCTTGGGTATTTTTTTTAGATCAGAGGAAAGAGTCGCTCCTACTGGCCCTCCAGCACCACTTCCAGCAGCATCTGGTCTCCCATCCAGGAACTGACCAGGACCAACCCTGCTTAGCTTCAGAAGCAAGCCAGCAGTGGTATGCAGGGTAGTATGCTGCTGGCATAGATCAGAGAGAATGGTGTGTGGCAGTGTCTGAAGAGAATCTAGCTATTTTCAGCCATGAATAACATTAGCCATTTATCTTCCTGACGCCTGGAAAGAGAAGCTACATGGCACAACCAACTGTATCTTTCACCTGAGGCTCAGAGGTGATGGTTGACTGACTAGATTTTGAATGGTTGACTGACTAGATATTACTCCAACAATCACTACTCACATGGCCACCTCACAAAAGGGCTGTAAAGCTGCCACTGTGTTCTCAGAAACACCTAATTTAGCAATTCAGTAGCAAATGGGTCACGATTTACAACGCGTGCTGCAGGGCTTTAATTAATGAGCTGCTTGTACATGTGTTGGGAAGGAAACTCCAGTTCGACTGCTTTGATTCATTTGGAAGAACATTCCTTCTGATAATGTACCCCAAAAGTGATGGTTATTATTAAAACATTGATAGCGATTCAATTTGTGGAGAATGTGGATAGTACACTCTTAGAAAAAAAGGGTTCCAAAAGGGTTCTTCAGCTGTCTCCATAGAATAACCTTTTTTGGTTCAGGGTACAACCCTTTGGGTTCCAAGTAGAAACCTTTTGGGTTACACGTAGAACCATCTGTGGAAAGGGTTCTTCGTGGAACCCAAAAGGGTTCTACCTGGAACCAAAAAGGGTCATTCAAAGCGTTCTCCTATGGGGTCAGCCAAAGAACCATTTTAGGTTCTCGAGTGTCGTAGTGCTCCTTTGCTCTGTCGATGATGTAGCAGACAAATTATGCACATTGTTTCGGTGTGTCACAGTGGCAACTCTTACCGACCTGTTTAACTCAATCGGATTTTGATGGGTTTGGTCTTGCATATTTTTGCAGCATAACTGGACACAGATTTTCCACTAAGATCTGCAGTGGATGAGTACAGATGTGGGATTTTAATTTGATCACTCTTTTGTTGCTGAGAATTTTCCTGCACAGTAGGATATACAAACTTGTAGTGTATTCGAGGTTTAAAAAAGCTTCTAAAGTTTGTAATTTCTACTTTAAAATGTTCAACTTCACTTGCCCTAATAACAAATGTATCAACCCCTACAAAAAAAGTAAATTCATTATAATCCACACAATAATTCACATGTCCTGTTGCTGCAGGATTATTTTAAACTGTCTTAAAGTCTGCCTTGGCCACATCCATTAGAGGAAGATTCCAGATTCTGGCTGTTGCCAACAGACTCATTCAGACCAAATGTGCTGGAGAGAGGAGAGCAAGGAAGCCTGTGAGCTGGAAGGACAACAGCAGAGAGAAACCGCTTTTAACATTGTACTTTATTGAGAGAAGATCTGGATTTCAGAGTTGCTACCACCCCTCGGTACACTACTGTATTTGTTTGGTCTCTCCTTGAAACATTACACACCATCTTTGTTTACTCAACTCATTCCCCCACACCCTCCTCCCCCATTTACCAGCCCAATGACAGTGATGACATATCAACATTATACACCATGTTAAAAAACAGCTAAAGGGAAGAGTGGGGTAAGTTGAGCCACCCTTGTTTCTTGGAAACCATACACAAAACGTGTCATTGCACCAAATATGTAGGGAGAGGTGATCATTTCACAGAGTCTGTGAAGGAAGAAACCACATACTGTAGAAAATGAATGTATTGTGCTTCTACACCTGCATTGCTTGCTGTTTGGGGTTTTAGGCTGGGTTTCTGTACAGCACTTTGAGATGTCAGCTGATGTACGAAGGGCTATATAAATACATTTGATTTGATTTGATTTAGAGGTTTCATGAAGCTTGTAAATACACCAAAGTAGATCATTTAAAAAATGTTCTATACATCAGTTGGTGTCTCTATGAATTTCAATATGAGGTCCTAAACCCAGTATGAAAGTGCATCCTTGTAGCTGTGGGGGCTAATATAGTCAAAAGCTTCGCTTTGGGGTAAATTGAGTGAATGGCCAAGGGATAAGTTGAACCAATGGCAAGTTAGATAAACATAATCTTCCCAGACGTAATGCAAGGCATTATCATTGGTATATGCGGTAACAACCAGGCCTGGCCTACGTTAAACTTTTTTTAAAGTGTTTAAAAAAAAGTATAAAGTGTTTGTTAGATGTTAAGCCTGTGTTAAAAGTAGTGGTAATATTTCATTCAGTACAGACATTTCTAGGAAGCTCAACTTACCCTGTCCCTATGCTCAATTTACCCCATGCCCGGTGTAAATTGTGACACGAGACCATATTTTTTTCATGTTGACATGAATTCTGTCTATTTCCTATGATACACAACATCCTGTAATATATACGTAGATATATTTGTTATAAAGAATACTGTAGTATATTTCCCTTGACCTAGTGATGCTGAATGTAAAAAAAAAATGACTCCACAAATCAGTGCAAATCAGTCCCAGAACAACAGCAAAGGACCTTGTGAAGATGCTGGAGGAAACAGGTACAAAATATCTATATCCTCAGTAAAACAAGTCCTATATCGACATAACCTGAAAGGCCACTCAGCAAGGATGAAGCCACTGCTCCCAAACTCCCATGCATATGGGGACGAAGATCATACTTTTTCGAGGAATGTCCTCTGGTCAGATGAAACAAAAATATAACTGTTTGGCCATAATGACCATTGTTGTGTTTGGAGGAAAAAGGGGGAGGCTTGCAAGCTGAAGAACACCCATCCCAACCATGAAGCACGGGGGTGGCAGCATCATGTTGTGGGAGTGCTTGGCTGCAGGAGGTACTGGTGCACTTCACAAAATAGATGGCATCATGAGGAGGACAATTATGTGGATATATTGAAGCAACATCTCAAGACATTAGTCAGGAAGTTAAAGCTTGGACGCAAATGGGTCTTCCAAATGGACAATGACCCTAAGCATACTTCCAAAGTTGTGGCAAAATGGTTAAGGACAACAAAGTCAAGGTATTGGAGTGGCCATCACAAAGCCCTGACCTCAATCCTATAGAAAATTTGTGGGCAGAACTGTAAAAGCGTGCGCAAGCAAGGAGGCCTTCAAAGCTGACTCAGTTAGACCAGCTCTGTCAGGAGGAATGGGCCAAAATTCACCCAACTTATTGTGGGAAGCTTGTGGAAGGCTACCTGAAACATTTGACCCAAGTTAAACAATTTAAAGGCAATGCTACCAAATACTAATTGTGTGTATGTAAACTTCTGACCTACTGGGAATGTGATGAAAGAAATAAAAGCTGAAATAAATCATTCTCTCTACTATTATTCGGACATTTCACATTCTTAAAATGAAGTGGTGATTCTTACAGACAGGGAATTTGTACTTGGATTAAATTGTCAGGAATTGTGAAAAAACTGAGTGCGTTATGTTCAGTAGTTCCAAAATCCTCTGGTCAATTTGCAGAGAGCGACGTCAATTTACAGAAATACTCATCATAAATGTTGATGAAAATACAAGTATTATACATGGAATTAAAGATATACATCTCCTTAATGCAACCGCTGTGTCAGATTTCAAAAAAACTTTACGGAAAATGCAAACCATGCTATAATCTGAGAACGGCGCTCAGAGAACAAATACATATATCCGCCATGTTGGAGTCAACAGAAGTCAGAAATAACATTATAAATATTCACTTACCTTTGATGGTCTTCATCAGAATGCACTGCCAGGAATCCCAGTTCCACAATAAATGTTTGATTTGTTCGATAAGGTCCATCATTTATGTCCAAATAGCTACTTTTGTTAGCGTGTTTGGTAAACAAATCAAAACTCGTTGCAGACGAATTGTCAAAAAGTTCCGTTACAGACCGTAGAAACTTGTCAAACGATGTATGGAATCAATCTTTAGGATGTTTTTAACATAAATCTTCAATAAGATTCCAACCGGAGAATTCCTTTGTCTTCAGAAAAGCAAAGGAACGGGAGATACCTCTCATGTGAAATGCGCGTGACTGCTGGCAGACCTCTGACTCAAACAGCTCTCATTCGGCCCCACTTCACAGTAGACGCATCAAACACGTTTCTAAAGACGGTTGACATCTAGTGGAAGCCTTAGGAAGTGCAAGATGACCAATATCCCACTGTATCTTCGGTAGTTGAAAATCGACCAACCTCAGATTTCCCACTTCCTGGTTTCCCATATAACAGGTTTTTGCCTGATATATGAGTTCTGTTTTACTCACAGACATCATTCAAACAGTTTTAGAAACTTCAGCGTGTTTTCTATCCAAATATACTAATAATATGCATATATTAGCAACTGGGACTGAGGAGCAGGCAGTTTACTCTGGGAACCTCTGGGCACCTTATTCATCCAAGCTACTCAATACTGCCACCCAGCCATAAGAAGTAATTAAATGTATTTGGCTAAGGTGTATGTAAACTTCTGACTTGTATACTGTATATGTGCAGCATTTATTATGGTAATAACAAAGATGAATTGTAGCAGTGTAAGAGCATTCATGACATTTACTGTTAGCACATGATTCACTGATAATCATCAGACATAAATAGAAGATTCACCGTGACCAGGGTTGGCGTGGGACGGTGGGAGGCAGTCTGTGTTACAGGCGGTATCCCTGGCTAGAAGCAGGCTAATCTCTCCTTCTGGGTGGTCACGTCACTGGGACCTGTCCAGCTCAGTTATCCACAGCTTCACAGAAGCCTTGGAGCAAACCATAAGTATTGGAGCTCCATTCTTCTTCTTGGGTGATGATAAACATATTGATACAAACGTTTACTATTTACGCCAGAAACTCAGTCAAGCTTTACCTGCAGCACATTTCAATTACAAGCCTTAAAAACAGAACATCCATCCATAGTGTTGTCTATTATTGCCTATTAGGCTCTACCTGACTTAATCTAAAATAGATAACATTCTATAATTCTTCATAATATACAGAATGGACGGGCAATGGGGAGCAAGAGATGCGTTTCTTTTTCCAGTTACATTTCTTTCCGTCTCTGACACGTCCTTAGAATCATATGTGCATACACAGCTGAATACGTTGAGTAAATCATCTACAATTATTCTTCAGTTTCCTTCAGAGGAAGTGATTCAGCACAAGCCTTCATTTATATTACATTTATGTCATGTCTGTCAAATGTGCTTTAAATTGGATTATTTTCCATAATTCTTGTTTTCCCTCCATACTTCAATTTCCAGCTTCTGTCTAAACAATGATGTTGGGGTCAAGGGAAATGTTTTAATAGTTCCATAGAGGAGGTTTACAAAGATTGAAGTTAACTTGTTAACTGGGAAGAATAGTGATAGAAGTAAGTACTCCACTCTGCAATTAAAGTTCAGGTTCATGTAGGCTGCAGTACATAACGAGAACAGGTGTAACACTTAAGGATTCAACCCTTTATGAAAAGTAGTTCATTATAAATCATCTCAGATATGGAATACATGCAATTCTCTCACGACTCAGGATATGACCCAGATGCAGACACGGGAGGCGGATAGTACAGTTCTCAGATGATTTATTGTAAATAAGGGGTAGGCTTGAGGACAAACAGAGGTTCGCGATCAGGTCAGAGTCGGGCAGGTACAGGACGGCAGGCAGGCTTGGGGTCAAGGCATGCAGAATGGTCAGAACCGGGAAATACTAGGAAACAGAACTAGAGAAACAGGAAGGCGGGAAAGAACGATGGTAAGACCTGACCAGACAAGACAAACTGACAACAGACAAACAGATAACACAGGCATAAATATACAGGGGATAATGGGAAGATGGACGACACCTGGAGGGGGATGGAGACAAGCACAAAGACAGGTGAAACAGATCAGGGTGTGACACAATTCACTTGATACTGAATGTGAGTAGGTGACCAACAATAATGCATATCCCGGGACTTGGTAAGTTCTGCACCAGGAGCAAAAATCTGACCATAATTATATCCTCCTGATTCCTGCTCACAAGCAAAAACTACAGCAGGAAGTACCAGTGACTCGCTCAATACGGAAGTGGTCAGATCACGCGGATGCTATGCTACAGGACTGTTTTGCTAGCACAGACTGGAATATGTTCCGGGATTCATCCAATGACCTTGAGGAGTATATCAACTTAGTCACCAGCTTCATCAATAAGTACATCGACGACGTCGTCCCCACAGTGACCATACGTACATATCCCATCCAGAAGCCATGGATTACAGGGAATATCCGCACTGAGCTAAACGCTAGAGCTGTCACTATCTAGGAGTGGAACACTAATCCTGACGCCTATAAGAAATCCTGCTACGCCCTCAGACAAACCATCAATACAGGACTAAGATTGAATCCTACTACACCGGCTCTGATGCTTGTCAGATATAGCAGGACTTGAAAACTATTACAGACTACAAATGGAAACCCAGCCGCGAGCTGACAAGTTTTTTATTTTATTTAACTAGGCAAGTCAGTTAAGAACAAATTATTATTTTCACTGATGGCCTAGGAACAGTGGGTTTTCTGCCTATTCAGGAGCAGAACGACAGATTTGTACTTTGTCAATTCGGGGATTTGAACTTGCAACCTTCCGGGTACTAGTCCAACTTTCTAAGCACTAGGCTACCCTGCCGCCCTGAAAGTGACGCGAGCCTACCAGATGAGCTAAATGCCTTTTATGCTCGCTTCAAGGCAAGCAACACTGAAGCAATGCATGATGAGAGCACCAGCCATTCCGGATGACACTCTCTCGGTAGCCGATGTCAGCAAGACCTTTAAACAGATCAACATTCAAAAAGCCGCAGGGCCAGATGGCTTACCAGCAATGTACTCAAAGCATGTGCGGACCAACTGGCAAGAGTCTTCACTGAGATTTTCAGCTTCTCCATGACTGAGTCTGTAATACCTGTAACGGTTGTCGTCTTCCTCTTCTGAAGAGGAGTAGGAAATATCGGACCAATATGCAGCGTGGTAAGTGTTCGTCATATTTATTACATAGAACACAAAAAACAAATGAACAAGCGAATAAAGGAAAACCGAAACAGTCCCCCATGGTGAAAACACTGAAACGGAAAATAACCACCCACAAACAAGAGTGGGAAAACAGGCTACCTAAGTATGGTTCTCAATCAGAGACAACGAATGACAGCTGCCTCTGATTGGGAACCATACCAGGCCAAACACATAGAAATATAAACACAAGAACAAAACATGAATGATCACCCCAACTCACACCCTGACCAAACTAAAATAGAGACATACAAAAGGAACTAAGGTCAGGACATGACAATACCTACATGTTTCAAACAGACCACCATAGTCCCTGTGCCCAAGGAAGTGAAGTTAACCTGCCTAAATGATTACCGCCCTGTAGTCAGAAACCCTTGACCCACTCCAATTCGCATACCGCCCCAACAGATCCACAGATGACGCAATCTTAATCATACCTATGTGAGAATGCTGTTCATTGACTACAGCTCAGCGTTCAACACCATAGTTCTACCCAGATCTTACCGTGGAGGTGAGGAACCAACGGAAAGAGTATGATGAGTTATGTAACAAATGCAGGGCGGCCAACATCCGATATGGATTCCTCTTCCCAGACCGGTTTAAGGTGACAGTCGAGGGTTCAACACGTATGTTTGACAACCCAAAAGAGGCCGATCTGTTCTTGTCAAGCAAGTTCCCTGGCTGAGGATACAGAACGGCTCTGTCAACCGGCTAAATTACCAAATACAGGCCAGGAATGTGTTTGAATTTCCTGCCTATATCTTTCCGATCAGAAGATCAGAAATTGGGACTTATATGATGGGTGAGATGTTGTGGCTTATATAGCATTATTTAGCCTATCATGTTTTAGCGCCACTCACCCCCTAACGTGAGAGTTAAGTGTTATTTAATATTAGTTTATATGCGGAGCATCCATAGATGATGAGTTAGTTCAAGCTGTATGTCTAGACACCCTAAGGTTTGTGTGTTAGCCAAGGAGTGCTTCGTTTGGGGAAGTCACTCAGTAAAGGGACGGGAGGGAGGATGGGGTTTGTGTTTTATGTTCACATTTATTAATACAGGTGGCATGACAAGCTCCTGCATGGCGGGAGGTTTTTCTTTTGGCCTTTGTATGACAACAACAATTTATGATGTGAACTCCGTGGAAGATTGAACACTACTCCTGTATGACATCATCACACATGACAGTATCTCATCCTAATTTCTTTGATTGTCATCAACAAAAAGTGACAGAATATTGATCAGAGTTCTGTTCATTCTTTCCACTAAACCATCTGATTGTGGGTTGTATGGAGTGGTTCGTGGTTTGTTCATTTGTAAACGATTGCACATCTCTCTAAAAAGACTATATTCAAAATTTCTCCCCTGGTCGCTATGGATAGAGCAAGGAAGGCCAAGCTTCACCACAAATTCCTCTACCAGTTTCTTGGCCACTGTTACTGCATCCTGATTGGGTATGGCATATGCCTCTGACCACGTAGTAAAGTAATCTGACACTACCATAATGTGTTTGTTACCGTGTCCCGTCTCTGTTAACGGCCCATTAAGTCTGGGATAGAACTTGTCATGGGTGCTCTGGGGACTGGACCCTGTAACTTGCATGCAGCGCACGCCATGCAGCCCTTAAACCACTGCTTTATGGCTCTCTGCCAGCCTGGACAATAAAATCTTGCTCTAATTTTACTGGTGAGTTTTTCAACTCCTAAAAGGTCTCCTGTTCTATCATTGTGGATAAAGGTAAGTATCTCATGTACGAGCTCATACCCCCTATCTGGGGGTATCATCGGATGGGGCCGCAGTGTCCCCTGACCCCTCCTGTCTCAGCCTCCAGTATTTATGCTGCAGTAGTTAATGTGTCGGGGGGCTCGGGTAAGTTTGTTATATCTGGAGTACTTCTCCCGTCTTATCCGGTGTCCTGTGTGAATTTAAGTATCCTCTCTCCAATTCTCTCTTTCTTTCTGTCTCTCGGAGGACCTGAGCCCTAGGACCATGCCTCAGGACTACCTGGCATGATGACTCCTTGCTGTCCCCAGTCCACCTGGCCGTGCTGCTGCTCCAGTTTCAACGGCTATGGAATCCTGACCTGTTCACCGGACGTGCTACCTGTCCCAAACCTATTATTTGACCATGCTGGTAATTTATGAACATTTGAACATCTTGGCCATGTTCTGTTGTAATCTCCACCCGGCACAGCCAGAAGAGGACTGGCCACCCCTCATAGCCTGGTTCCTCTCTAGGTTTCTTCCTAGGTTTTGGCCTTTCTAGGGAGTTTTTCCTCGCCAATGTGCTTCTACACCTGCATTGTTTGCTGTTTGGGATTTTAGGCTGGGTTTCTGTACAGCACTTTGAGATATCAGCTGATGTACGAAGGGCTATATAAATACATTTGATTTGATTTGATCTGATACAACCCCTCTCCAGATGGTGTCATCTGTCTCTTAGTTTTGACTCGCAAGGCATAACACCCCATATGCCCTCCACACTTGCTTGGAAGGCCTGAATTTTGGCTCCGATTGCAACTCCACAGGTTCTGCTGAGCTTTGCTCTAGTCTCTTTTTTCCATTTCTTTAACTGGGAGACCACTGGATCTCTATCCTGTGCTTCCAAAAAGAAAGCTGTATGTTTGGGTACTGTCTGGCTTGTTTGAGCTCCAACCACAGGTTCAATAGTGACATCCCGAGGCTTGTTTATGATGGCTCTCAGATTGACAGTGGCCTCCTGTGAGACGGCTGTGTCCACACTCTCTGTCTGTGTGTGTAGGCGTGACACACCATCTGCTTAACTGTGCAGTCTCCCTGGCCTGTGGAAAATATCACAGTCAAACTGATCCAGTTTTATCTAACCATCTAGCCAACTGTCCCTCAGGTTGTTTGAAGTTACTCAGTCACCTCAGTGAGCTGTGATCAGTCCTCAGTAGAAATTTCCTCCCCTGCAAAATGTGTTGGAAATGTTTAAGAAACACTACCACAGCAAGAAGCTCCTTCTTGGTAGTTGAATACCTCCTCTCCTGTTTTGACAGTGCCCAACTTGCATATGCTATCACTCACTCTCTACCCTCACGTTTCTGGGAGAGGACTGCCCCTATGCCTGTGTCAAATGCGTCCATTATGAAATCTAGATTATGTTCCAGGAAAGCCAGTATGGGGGGATGTGGTAAGCTTGGACTTTAATTAATTAAAGGCCACTTCACATGCTGCGTTCCACTCAAACATTTCCCCCTTATCTGTCAATCTGTACAAAGGCTCTGCCATAGCTGAAATATCTGGTCTGAACCTCCTGTAGTATGACGCCAGGCCTAAAAAGCTTCCTGCCTCTGTCAGTGACTGACTGCCTCTATTTTCATGTGGTCAGTAGACACTCCCTCGGCCGAGATGATGTGCCCCAAGTAGCTCACCTGCGACCTGAAAAAATGACACTTAGATGGCTTCACCTTAAGTCCTGCCTGCTCCAATCTGCTGAAAACCTTGTCTAAACGCTTCACATGCTCTTAAAATTGTATTTAACTAGGAAAGTCAGTTAAGATCATATTTTTATTTACAATGACAGCCTACCCTGCCCAAACACAGCCTGGAATCGAACCAGGGTCTGTAATGATGCCTTTAGCACTGAGAAGCAGTGCCTTAGACCACTGCGCCACTCAGGAGCCCATGATGATGTCATCTAAGTATACAATACATGTTGTCCACTGTAAATCAGCCAAAACCAGGTCCATGAGACGCTGGAAGTTGCTCAACCCAAACCCCATGACCTGGAATTTGAAAAGCCCCCTCTTTGTCACAAAAGCAGTTTTTCAAGGAACCTCGGGGTGCATCTCGACTTGTCAATACCCACTGGCTAAGTCTAAAGTGGAAAACCACTGAGCAACGGCAAGTGAGTCCAAGGTCTTGTTGATCCTAGAAAGTGGATAAGCATCTTTAACAGTGTTCACATTTAACCTTCAGTCATCCACACATACCTGATTGAGCCATCCTTCTTTCTTACTAACACCACTGGTGCTGCCCATGGACTGCTGGATGGGCTAACTATTCCCATTTATAACATGTCCTGCAAATGCTTGTCAAATTCTGCTTGCAGATGAACAGGCACCCTCCTCAACGCATGCTTGATAGGCCTGTTGTCCCCTGTGTCAATCCTAAACTGGACTAGTTTTGTGCAGCCCAAGTCAAAATCACCAGTGCTAAACATTCCCATATACCTACCCACCATTTCCTTTACAGTTTTCAGCTGCACCTCAGTTAGCTGGCTGCAGTCTATGTCCAGCATTTGCATTAACTGTTCTACATCCCACCTTGCTGTGGTGGGAGAGTATGGCGACTGGTTAGAATCCTGCAGGCTAGCAATGATAGTGTCTTCACTACCCTTCTCCCAGATAGAGAAACCCCCCCAATTCAGTGCCCTCCCTCAGTAAATGTGATTATGGAGTTATGTTCATCATACGCACTGAGCTGCAAACGCTACATGCTACCAACAGGTTACTTATATCAGTGACTTGAGCACAGGGCACAAGAAGACCCTCAGTTTTGTAATTGTTTACTGTCCCCTCAACTTTACCAGTTAAAACATTTCACTTCTGGAAGGGATAATCGTGTCATTCATCACCACCACTTTACACACTCCCCCTGACCCTCCCCTGAAAATCAACAGAATCTGCTTCCACAAAACACAACATGTTTTCTCTCTCAAATCAAGCACGGCCTGTATTTTACCAGGAAGTCTGTCGCTAACAGTGCGTCCTGCGGCCAGATGTCGCTAGCGACCACAAAATCCCAGGTCAAATTCAAACCGTCAATATTCATGACTGTCGACCTGCTCCCCAGGACTGAAAGAAACTGTCCATTTGCTTATTTAACCATGCTGTGCTATGGTTGCAGTGTACCATTCTTACCTCCAGTAGCATTTCTCCATACCTGTTTGTGTACCATGGAAAGCTGGGCCCCCGACTCCACCATGACCTCACACTCAAAGTCAGCAAATTTGCACTCCAGGTAAACCCCACAACACGTGTAGTAATCCTCGCTGTGGACTGGTCAGCTGTGCAAGTAGTTGAAGCCAATGCTGTGCTGTTCTTTTCCATGTAAGAACAGTTTTTTTATCTGCAATGTGCAACCACAGTGCCAGCAGGCCCTGCTATTGGTTGACGTAGGTTGTCCTCTGTCGCTCCCGGGGAACCTTGATCTCCCTCTCTCCTGGTCCGGTCTGTATCCTCCCACAGCGTCCGTTGGTGCTACTGTAGAAGGCCCTGGAAACGCTCTGGTGCTTTGGAATGTCTCCCTCTGATGTGGCTGTCTCACGGCCAGATGCTGCACCTCGGACCGCAACTGTGCAATGTTCTCCCACAATGACTCACACAAACAAACTCTTTTGGAACTCTGACCTTGTCTCCAACTGGAGGCAGAGTAACCTCGCTTGTCCCACACATGTTCATTTTGTATTGTGCAGTGTCTTTGCTTTCCAGCATTCTAGCTGCCTTATCTGATCAAGCTCTGTAGCAATGCTAATAGCCTCTTCCAACGTTTTTGGTACTGCCTTGTGCAGGTGCATACGAAGACCACTGCACCCAATGTGTGTAATAAACTGAATCACATGTGCTTGCACTATAATCTGGATAAGCCTTTGAAACTAGACGGTTTAACTCATGCCCAAAGTCACGAATGCACTCACCCACTTTACGTTTTCTGTCCTAAAACAATGCACGATTCCAGTCAGCATGTTCCAGTGGCTCAAAATGCCTCTGCAAAGCCGCGTTCACGCTGTTGTAATCGTTCTTTGTATCATGAGGTAAAATACTACAATCTCAGAGCATTTCCCCTCAGTAACAGCATGATAACGTTCAAATGATCTGCCGCGAACCATTCGTTCACTTGTGCTGCTAACTCAAATGATTAAATCCAAACAGTCCATTCACCTTCTTTCCCCTCGAAAGATTCTGGCATGAACACCGGCCGGTCAATCCGCTTGTCCATGGCACCCAGCTGATCCACCACCGGCTGTCGGTCAGTGGTTGTTGATTGCTGTTCCCGGGTTGTTCGACTTCTCCCTCCATTTTCGCGGCAGCTATCCAATCTTTAGGGATCTCGGATGATACGAAAGAGAGGATGAACAGGCTGGTAATAAGGGTTGCAACAATGGCGGGGGATAGTTTTAGAAAGAGAGGGTCCAGATTGTCTAGCCTAGCTGATTTGTATGGCTCCAGTTTTTGCAGCTCTTTCAGAACATCTGCTGTCTGGATTTGGATGAAGGAGAAGCTGGGACGGCTTGGGCGATTAGCTGGGGGGGGGGGAGCTGTTGGCCGGGGTTGGAGTAGCCAGGAGGAAGGCATGGCAAGCCGTTGAGAAATGCTTATTGAAATGTTCGATTATCATGGATATATCACTGGTGACCCTGTTACCTAGCCTCAGTGCAGTGGGCAGCTGGGAGGAGGTGCTCTTGTTCTCCATGGACTTTACAGTGTCCCAAAACTTTTTGGAGCTAGGATGCGAATTTATGCTTGAAAGAGCTAGCCTTTGCTTTCCTGACTGACTGCGTGTATTGGTTCCTGACTTCCCTGAACACTTGCATATCATGGGGACTATTCGATGCTATTGCAGTCCACCACAGGATGTTTTTGTGCTGGTCAAGGGCAGTCAGGTCTGGAGTGAACCAAGGGCTATATCTGTTCTTAGTTCTGCATTTTTGAACGGGGCATGCTTATCTAATATGGTGAGGAAATTACTTTTAAAGAATGACCAGGCTTCCTCGACTGATCGGGATGAGGTCATGAGCTGTCACATGATTTAAGTATATATACACCAGTTCTGAAAGGCCCCAAAGGCACAAACCCAACTCCTCTCATCACCCCGAGAACACCATCCCCACAGTGAAGCATGGTGGTGGCAGCATCATGCTGTAGGGATCTTTTTCATCGGCAGAGACTGGGAAACTGGTCAGAATTGAGGAATGATGGATGGTGCTAAATGCAGAGAAATTCTTGAAGGAAACCTGTTTCAGTCTTCCAGAGATTTGAGACTGGGATGGAGGTTCACCTTCCACCAGGACAATGACCCTAAGCATACTGCTAAACAACACTCAAGTGGTTAAGGGGAACATTTAAATGCCTAGTCAAAGCCCAGAACTCAATCCAATTGTGAATCGGTGGACTGCTATACATCAGCGGAACACATCCAACTTGAAGGAGCTGGAGCAGTTTTGCCTTGAAGAATGGGCAAAAATCCCAGTGGCTAGATGTGCCAAGCTTATAGAGACATACCCCAAGAGACTTGCAGCTGTAATTGCTGCAAAAGGTGGCTATACAAAGTATTGACTTTGGGGGGGTGAATAGTTATGCACGCTCAACTTTTCTGTTTTTTGTCTTATTTCTTGTTTGTTTCACAAGAAAAAATATTTTGCATCTTCAAAGTGATAGGTGTGTTGTTCAAATCAAATAATACAAACCCCACAGAAATCTATTTTAATTCCAGGTTGTAAGGCAACTAAATAGGAAAAATGCCAAGGGGGTGAATACCTTCGCAACCCATTGTAGTTGACGTGCTAATCCCACTGCTGCCACCAATTTGTAACGAACTTGTAAGGCCACCGAAACTCACACGTTGTTGTAACGGCTGTCGTCGTCAGATGAGGAGGAATCAGACCAAAGCGCAGCGTGGTAAGTGTTCATGACTTTTTATTTGAACTGAACACTAAACAAAAATAACAAAGTGAATAAACGAAACCGAAACAGTCCTGTCAGGTGCAAAACACTAAACAGAAAACAATCCCGCACAAAAATAGGCGAGCCTAACAGGCTTAAATAGACATGAATCAAGAAACAAAATAAGCGACAGGTGCAACCAATAAGACCAAATGAACAGAAAAGGAAAAAGGGATCGGTGGCAGCTAGTAGACCGGCGACGACGACCCCCGAGTGCCCGCCCAAACAGGGCGGGAGTTGTGACAGTTGTTTGTTGACTAGTGTAAACAGTCTAAGACACTGATTTCCCATGGAATAATAGTTGATAGTTTATTTGGATGAACAGACAGTGCACCCCAGCACTGACCAGCAGCACACAACGCCTTTCCAAAAACTCTCCCTCAGCATCCTCACATAGAGCAACTCATTTGCATAACATTGTGTGATAGGCTGAGAGATTTTCGAATGTGTAAAACATTACATTATGTTTCAAAAGAGACAAGCATAAAAATATTTAGAATTAGATTTTTCCTAGGTGCTTGAAGATAGGCCCACCTGAAATAACAGATTTATGAAGACACAACTATAACTCTGTTGTACCTGCTTATGAAACAAGATCCTGGATAATATATTTTGTCGATTTTCCAATGCAAACTAAAGTCAGTGGTCCCTTAACTCTCTGCTGACCTTAATTTCTGAATACAACAACACAGCTCTGAACAGAGCTAGCTAACTTTGAAAAACAAACAGAAATTCTGGTTCATTAAGATAGCTAAACTTTGATAGGTGTTTGTGGTTGAGTCAATTAGACCACGTCAATTTCAAGCTTATCTTAAAAAAATAAAGTTATTTTTTAGAATATTTCGTCAAGTACAGCTGGCTAACTAATTGATTCTGCTTTATTGTATACCTCTCTGCACTGTGGAAATATATATGTAACCATCTCTTTCTGATATTAAATTTATCACATACCAGACCTGGCTTTCCATAACTAAATTAAAACAAGAAAATGGTGCCATCTGGTTTGCTTAATGTAAGGAATTTGAAATGATTTATACTTTTACTTTTGATGCTTAAGTATATTTTAGCATTACAATTACTTTTGATACTTAAGTATATTTAAAACCAAATACTTTTAGACTTTTACTCAAGTAGTATTTTACTGGGTGACTTTCACTTTTACTTAAGTAATTTTCTATTACGGTATCGTTACATTTACTCAAGTATGACAACCGTGTACTTCTTCCACCACAGGACAGGACTTACCATTTCTTCCAGTCTGGTAATACAATCAATCACTGAAGCTCTGCAAAGATTATGTGTTATTGCTGGCTTTGGTTATATTATTGTTTACTTTCACCACCAATTTATTGTCGTCATTTCACTTCAACGCCAACGCCATTATAAATACATTCGAAGAAATATGATAATATTATTTCATTGTTTTCGGCGGTGGCAAGCCCTACTTCTGCCCGGTGCCAGAATAGTAGGAAAGATCAGGGAGTTCTTTCGACAGGTCCAAGATAAACAAGGAAATATAATGATCTTCCCAGGTGATTCTATGTTTGGTGAAAACAGTAGGGCGTTCAGGCATAGAAACGTCAAATCCCAAGCGTGGGCTGCAGTGGTGAAGCATTTACGCTGCTACCACTTCAAGATGAAAGATATGAAACACATTTCATACAAACATCTCAGTAAATTGTCAGTCAAATTAAAACAGAGTACTGTGATGGCTTAGTAAACAGTATTGAAAAGATCTTACCTCAAAAACAAAACACATGAAGTAAGACATGTTAGCTGTACCAAGAAGATTGAATAGTTTTTAGCAAATGACAAAAACATAATTTACTGCCAGTGTCACTGCAATGACTGGCATTTTATGTATCCTGTGAAAAGTAATCTCCAAACTGCCAGAGTAAGGAATGTTTCAAATGCTGGAAGCAGACATCTGTATTCTTTATTGTGCTCTCTCCATGTTTTCAGTTTGGCATTATCCTTTTTTCCCAGTTATTTTATGGGGTATAAGAGCATACACTTCATTCAAACTAATGGCTGCATCTTGAATTTCGACAGAGCGTTGAGGACAATATTTTGTGACTTAGGAGTAGACTTTCCCATCTTAGACGTTGCACATACTATACAGTCTAGAGTAAATACTTTTACTGACATAACATGAGATTATATGACCTCTAAACTCCATCTTTGATGCACAGTGGGTCTCTAAGCCTGACAATCCCTCTCTTTTACAGATCCATACATGATGCTCCAGTTGATCGGGTTACCTAGAAACTACTTGGTCTACTCTGGACCAAGTAATCACTTGAGGAACGTCAGGCATAACTCTAGCTTGCTCATAAATCATGTACTGATGCCAAAAGGAAATTTGCATGAAAGACTGAGATTTGCGAGCATTTCCTCTACCCTCTGTGCTTAAGTGGTTACACAGCAATATGACATCATAAGAAAGGCACAGACGGTGAGCATCTTCACGTCTGTCTCCGTGGCTCTGGGCCTTTGGCACCCTGCATGTCTACGGGGTTCCAACGTTTAGCTACTCTCTGTGGTTATTTTTATGGTTTCTGCAGCTGTCTAAGATATCTATGACATATCTTGCCTGGGGGCTATAGGTCATTTGCACCAGCATGAGCCCATATCTTCACGCTCAACACACCTCTACACATGGAGGGAAGAAGAATAAGAGACTTACCAGAGGATGTAAGAGCCAAGACCAATCTGTATCTCCTTACTGTGTTCACACATTGTTATGTGGGGTGAGCTCATCGGTCTGTCTGTGGAGTGTGCAGACAACCTGGTGCTTTGGGCTGGTGCTGCCAAGCTGAGGCAGACAACCTGGTGCTTTGGTCTGGTGCTGCCAAGCTGAGGCAGACAACCTGGTGCTTTGGTCTGGTGCTGCCAAGCTGAGGCAGACAACCTGGTGCTTTGGCCTGGTGCTGCCAAGCTGAGGCAGACAACCTGGTGCTTTGGGCTGGTGCTGCCAAGCTGAGGCAGACAACCTGGTGCTTTGGTCTGGTGCTGCCAAGCTGAGGCAGACAACCTGGTGCTTTGGTCTGGTGCTGCCAAGCTGAGGCAGACAACCTGGTGCTTTGGCATGGTGCTGCCAAGCTGAGGCAGACAACCTGGTGCTTTGACTTTGTGCTGCCAAGCTGAGGCAGACAACCTGGTGCTTTGACTTTGTGCTGCCAAGCTGAGGCAGACAACCTGGTGCTTTGACTTTGTGCTGCCAAGCTGAGGCAGACAACCTGATGCTTTGACTTTGTGCTGCCAAGCTGAGGCAGACAACCTGGTGCTTTGGCCTGGTGCTGCCAAGCTGAGGCAGACAACCTGGTGCTTTGGCCTGGTGCTGCCAAGCTGAGGCAGACAACCTGGTGCTTTGACTTTGTGCTGCCAAGCTGAGGCAGACAACCTGGTGCTTTGGCCTGGTGCTGCCAAGCTGAGGCAGACAACCTGGTGCTTTGGCCTGGTGCTGCCAAGCTGAGGCAGACAACCTGGTGCTTTGAGCTGGTGCTGCCAAGCTGAGGCAGACAACCTGGTGCTTTGGCCTGGTGCTGCCAAGCTGAAGCAGACAACCTGGTGCTTTGAGCTGGTGCTGCCAAGCTGAGGCAGACAACCTGGTGCTTTGGCCTGGTGCTGCCAAGCTGAGGCAGACAACCTGGTGCTTTGAGCTGGTGCTGCCAAGCTGAGGCAGACAACCTGGTGCTTTGGCCTGGTGCTGCCAAGCTGAAGCAGACAACCTGGTGCTTTGAGCTGGTGCTGCCAAGCTGAGGCAGACACCCTGGTGCTTTGACTTTGTGCTGCCAAGCTGAGGCAGACAACCTGGTGCTTTGAGCTGGTGCTGCCAAGCTGAGGCAGACACCCTGGTGCTTTGACTTTGTGCTGCCAAGCTGAGGCAGACAACCTGGTGCTTTGAGCTGGTGCTGCCAAGCTGAGGCAGACAACCTGGTGCTTTGGCCTGGTGCTGCCAAGCTGAGGCAGACAACCTGGTGCTTTGAGCTGGTGCTGCCAAGCTGAGGCAGACAACCTGGTGCTTTGGCCTGGTGCTACCAAGCTGCGACAGACACCCTGGTGCTTAACTGAGACACCCTGGTGCTGCCAAACTGAGACACTACGGTGCTTTGGCCTGGTGCTGCCAATCTACTGCTGGATGGTGGTGACAGTAGAATTCAGTCTCAAGTAAATCACTAAAATATATATCCGTCGTATCCCTCCCTTGGTATGCTCTCTGGGAGATTACTGGCTTCGTCCTTTATTACTTACTTTGCCTGTAATACATTATGTGATTGTTCTACCTAGCTACACGACATGACCAAAAGTATGTAGACTTTATGTGCTCGTCGAACATCTCATTCTAAAATCATGGGCATTAATATGGAGTTGGTCCCGCCTTTGCTGCTATAACAGCCTCCCCTCTTCTGGGAAGGCTTTCCAATATATGTTGGAACATTGCTGTGGGGACTTGCTTCCATTCAGCCAAAAGAACATCAGTGAGGTCGAGCATTGATGTTGGAACCCCGACTGGCTTGCAGTCACCATTCCGATTAATCCCAAAGGTGTTTGTTGGGGTTGAAGTCAGGGCTCTGCGCAGGCTAGTCAAGTTCTTCCACACCGATCTCAACAAACCATTTTCTGTATGGACCTCACTTTGTGCACAGGGGCATTGTTGTTCTGAAAAAGGAAAGGGCCTTCCCCAATCTTTTGCCACAAAGTTGGAAGCACAGAATCGTCTAGAATGTCATTATATGCTGTAGCGTTAAGATTTCCCTTCACACGCAAGCCTGAACCATAAAAAAAAGCCCCAGGCCATTATTCCTCCTTCACCAAACTTTACAGTTGGCACTATGCATTCGAGCAGGTAGCGTTCTCCTGGCTCTCCTGGCTGAGTCCAATGGCAGCAAGCTTTACATCACTCCAGCCAATGCTTGGCATTGCACATGGTGATCTTAGGCTTGCGTGTGGCTGCTCGACCATGGAAACCCATTTCATGAAGCTCCAGATGAATAGTTCTTGTGCTGACGTTGCTTCAAGAGGCAGTTTGGAACTCGGTAGTGATTGTTGCAACTGAGGACAGAAGATTTTTACACGCTACGCGCTTCAGCACTTGGTGGCCCCGTTCTGTGAGCTTGTGTGTCCTACCACTTCGCGGATGAGCCGTTGTTGCTCCTAGACGTTTGTACTTCACAATAACCGCACTTACAGTTGACCAGGGCAGCTCTAGCAGGGCAAAAATTTGACATACTGACTTGATGGAAAGGTGGCAGCCTATGACGGTGCCATGTTAAAGTCACTGAGCTCTTCAGTAAGGCCATTCTACTGCCAATGTTTGTCTATGGAGATTGCATGGCTGTGTGATCGATTTTATACATCTTTCAGCAATGGGTGTGGCTGAAATAGCCAAATCCACTAATTTGAAGGAGTTTCCGCATACCCTTGTATACAGTGCCTTGCGAAAGTATTCGGCCCCCTGAACTTTGTGACCTTTTGCCACATTTCAGGCTTCAAACATAAAGATATAAAACTGTATTTTTTTGTGAAGAATCAACAAGTGGGACACAATCATGAAGTGGAACGACATTTATTGGATATTTCAAACTTGTTTAACAAATCAAAAACTGAAGAATTGGGCGTGCAAAATTATTCAGCCCCTTTACTTTCAGTGCAGCAAACTCTCTCCAGAAGTTCAGTGAGGATCTCTGAATGATCCAATGTTGACCTAAATGACTAATGATGATAAATACAATCCACCTGTGTGTAATCAAGTCTCCGTATAAATGCACCTGCACTGTGATAGTCTCAGAGGTCCGTTAAAAGCGCAGAGAGCATCATGAAGAACAAGGAACACACCAGGCAGGTCCGAGATACTGCTGTGAAGAAGTTTAAAGCCGGATTTGGATACAAAAAGATTTCCCAAGCTTTAAACATCCCAAGGAGCACTGTGCAAGCGATAATATTGAAATGGAAGGAGTATCAGACCACTGCAAATCTACCAAGACCTGGCCGTCCCTCTAAACTTTCAGCTCATACAAGGAGAAGACTGATCAGAGATGCAGCCAAGAGGCCCATGATCACTCTGGATGAACTGCAGAGATCTACAGCTGAGGTGGGAGACTCTGTCCATAGGACAACAATCAGTCGTATATTGCACAAATCTGGCCTTTATGGAAGTGGCAAGAAGAAAGCCATTTCTTAAAGATATCCATAAAAAGTGTTGTTTAAAGTTTGCCACAAGCCACCTGGGAGACACACCAAACATGTGGAAGAAGGTGCTCTGGTCAGATGAAACCAAAATTGAACTTTTTGGCAACAATGCAAAACGTTATGTTTGGCGTAAAAGCAACACAGCTCATCACCCTGAACATACCATCCCCACTGTCAAACATGGTGGTGGCAGCATCATGGTTTGGGCCTGCTTTTCTTCAGCAGGGACAGGGAAGATGGTTAAAATTGATGGGAAGATGGATGGAGCCAAATACAGGACCATTCTGGAAGAAAACCTGATGGAGTCTGCAAAAGACCTGAGACTGGGACGGAGATTTGTCTTCCAACAAGACAATGATCCAAAACATAAAGCAAAATCTACAATGGAATGGTTCAAAAATAAACATATCCAGGTGGCCAAGTCAAAGTCCAGACCTGAATCCAATCGAGAATCTGTGGAAAGAACTGAAAACTGCTGTTCACAAATGCTCTCCATCCAACCTCACTGAGCTCGAGCTGTTTTGCAAGGAGGAATGGGAAAAAATTTCAGTCTCTCGATGTGCAAAACTGATAGAGACATACCCCAAGCGACTTACAGCTGTAATCGCAGCAAAAGGTGGCGCTACAAAGTATTAACTTAAGGGGGCTGAATAATTTTGCACGCCCAATTTTTCAGTTTTTGATTTGTTAAAAAAGTTTGAAATATCCAATAAATGTCGTTCCACTTCATGATTGTGTCCCACTTGTTGTTGATTCTTCACAAAAAAATACAGTTTTATATCTTTATGTTTGAAGCCTGAAATGTGGCAAAAGGTCGCAAAGTTCAAGGGGGCCGAATACTTTCGCAAGGCACTGTATATAGTATATCGTAAGATGAATGCACTAACTATAAGTCACTCTGGATAAGAGTGTCTGCTAAATTACTAAAATGTCAAATGTAAATGTCATACATCACATTGAAAATGCATTGGTTTAAAACAATACATGTACAGTTCTTATGTTTTGACCGATTCCTACAAGGAGATGGTGAGGAGTAAAGGACACACATGTCAGTCTAATGTATCTTCACTGAGAGTGTGTCCCTGAGGGATTGTGGCAGGCTGCAGCTATAGATGGATAACAGTGAGGAGATGATGGAAGAACCTGTCAGGTCAGACTGTATGGTCACTCACACACACACACCTCCCTCAGTGGACATTTCTCACTTCCTCCTTCAACTACATCAAATTCACTTCATTTGCCTTTTACAGACCTTTACCTTGTCTTGCTTGCATGTGTTTTTCTGCCATTACTGTCTCCAGATTCCTTTTGTTGAGATCTATTTTTTTCTAAGAGATCTACAGTATAAGTCGGTTGTCAGTTTCATGCCCATGCCCCTCTTTCATATACAGTGTTGGACAAGGTCTTTCTCCATCTGGAAACTGGGTATTCAAAAATCGTCTGCTAAGAACTGTAACAAGCATAACAAACTCAATGCAATGTATTGTAAGTCATTTATAAAGTCTAATTATTTTTTCTAAAAACAGGGTTGGTTAGAATGTTAATGAAAGACAAAAACTCATTTCACATTCCCAAGACAGCTTGAAAATATTTTCTAAATAAAACATTTATAGCATCCATACTTGTGTGTCTAAATGTGTCATGACAAAAACCTAGTGTTTTTATTTGTGGAATTCAAAGAAGTAAATTAGAAAGTAAAGTGTACCAGCAGAGGCTTGTTCTGTAGCCTCAAAGACTCAAACAATCAATGTGTATATTTCTATTTGCCATACATCTATTGAAGTTACCCCTAAAGATTCCATACCAAATTGTTGACATCCCAGTAATTGATTTAGTAAGTTCATTCTTAGTTGACACGAAACAAATATCAAAGCTAACTTTTAATCCGATTTATGCTGCGTTTACATGCTATGAGGTACAAGGCAAACCGGATGTCATTGTTTTCAATGAGAGCACAACGGTAAATGCCGTTGAGGCTGGTGGTGAATGCTTTCAGCCACCACGGCAGATGGGACTTGCTGCCAGAGTTCAAATATTTAAACTTTTGCCATCTGCCGTAGCGTTGTTTTCTGTTTGTTTACTGAAATCAGCATAGCAACGCTATGCAAGTCAGCAAAGTGCTGGCTTTCTTCTTCCTTGTCCCGCTATGCCAACGTGTATGGCGTTTCTTTGGTCCCTCATCTAAACGCAGCATTATTCATAGTGCATGCAAGAACAAGACATAAATAAAGAGAAAGGGAGAGAGGGGGAATGAGAAAGAGAAACAGTATCATGACACAAGGCGAGACCCAGATGCAGATGGTTGAAGTTTAAGATGTTTAATAATCCAAAAGGAGTAGGAAAGAGAATGGTTGTGGACAGGTGAAATGTCAACACCAGCACAGAGTCCAGGAGGTACAGAGTGGCAGACAGGTTCATGGTCAAGGCAGGCAGAATGGTCAGGCAGGTGGATACAGAGTCCAGAAACAGGCAAGGGTCAAAACCAGGAGGATTAGAAAAAGGAGAAGCAGGAGAATGGGAAAAAACACTGGTTGACTTGGAAACATACTAGACGAACTGGCACAGAGAGACAGGAAACAGATCAGGGTGTGACAGACAGAGAGAGGGGGGGTGAGAGATAGCTAGGGTGTATAGATAAGAGATGTAGGATGTGGGATAGTGAGAAAGAGAAACAGAGAATATATATATATATATGAGATAGATAGAGAGAGAGAGAGAGAGTGCAAGAGAGAGATAGCTAGGGTGTATAGATAAGAGATGTACAGGATGTGGGAGAGTGAGAAAGAGAGGGTGTATACATAAGAGATGGGGGAGTGAGAGATAGCTAGGGTGTATACATAAGAGATGTGCAGGATGTGGGAGAGTGAGATGTGGGAAGAGAGGGGGGAGAGAGATAGCTAGGTGTATACATAAGAGATGTGCAGGATGTGGGAGAGTGAGAAAGAGAGAGATGTGCAGGATGGGGAGTGAGAGATAGCTAGGGTGTATACATAAGAGATGTGCAGGATGTGGGAGAGTGAGAAAGAGGAGGGGGAGAGAGATAGCTAGGGTGTATACATAAGAGATGTGCAGGATGTGGGAGAGTGAGAAAGAGAGAGGAGGGAGAGAAACATGTTCACATATCCACTGTAATTTCATGATAACATACGTATGCACACCTGCAAATGCGTAACATGTTATTTACTATTGATTGTATTACAGCGAACGAGAGAAAGGGATTCCCTCATAATGTGGACACATTGTTTTACAGAGAGTGGTGATCCCGGTCCTGGCACAGATGCCACGCCAATGTCACGGTCAGTCAAATACAAGATGGAGGAATGTGATGGTAGCAGTTTTACAGCAGAGCTCCTCTGCATCACTGGTCATACATCATAAGGCTTTTAAAGTCTGCTCTAGCACGATCAAAGCTGAGGGCCAGGTAGGCAGGTTACACAGTTGACATTGTGCAGAGTAGAAAGTTCCTCATAGGTGAAAGGGTGAAGTGGGGTGGGAGGATGTATCTGTTCTCTCCTTGATAAAAAAAAATGGTGGATGTTTGTAGATCAAAGTTAGAACAATCTTGCCTGTAGCTTTGGGAGGGGTCCTTAATTTCTTTTCTTTTAATGTTTTAGACCTTTTCTATGTGGTGAGTTCTCATAACATATTCATGTATTTTCTCTTGACCATCTGGGCTTGATTCTTATTTTGTTCTCCGTTACAGAAACTAGTGGTGTAAAATACTTTTAAGTTAAAAAAAACTTTAAAGTACAACTTTTTCATCGTTTTTTGGGCTATCTGCACTTTACTATTTATATTTTTGACATAATGTACTTTTTACTCCATACATTTTCCCTGACACCCAAAAGTACTTGTTACATTGGGAACGTTTAACAGGACAGGAAAATGGTTCAATTCACACACTTATCAAGAGAACATCCCTGGTCATCCCCACTGCCTCTGATGCGGCGGACTCACTAAATACAAATGCTTCATTTGTAAATTATGTCTGAGTGTTGGAGTGTGCCCTTGACTATCTGTAAATGATGTCTGAGTGTTGGAGTGTGCCCTTGACTATCTGTAAATGATGTCTGAGTGTTGGAGTGTGCCCTTGACTATCTGTAAATGATGTCTGAGTGTTGGAGTGTGCCCTTGACTATCTGTAAATGATGTCTGAGTGTTGGAGTGTGCCCTTGACTATCTGTAAATGATGTCTGAGTGTTGGAGTGTGCCCTTGACTATCTGTAAATGATGTCTGAGTGTTGGAGTGTGCCCTTGACTATCTGTAAATGATGTCTGAGTGTTGGAGTGTGCCCTTGACTATCTGTAAATGATGTCTGAGTGTTGGAGTGTGCCCTTGACTATCTGTAAATGATGTCTGAGTGTTGGAGTGTGCCCTTGACTATCTGTAAATGATGTCTGAGTGTTGGAGTGTGCCCTTGACTATCTGTAAATGATGTCTGAGTGTTGGAGTGTGCCCTTGACTATCTGTAAATGATGTCTGAGTGTTGGAGTGTGCCCTTGACTATCTGTAAATGATGTCTGAGTGTTGGAGTGTGCCCTTGACTATCTGTAAATGATGTCTGAGTGTTGGAGTGTGCCCTTGACTATCTGTAAATGATGTGTGAGTGTTGGAGTGTGCCCTTGACTATCTGTAAATGATGTCTGAGTGTTGGAGTGTGCCCTTGACTATCTGTAAATGATGTCTGAGTGTTGGAGTGTGCCCTTGACTATCTGTAAATGATGTCTGAGTGTTGGAGTGTGCCCTTGACTATCTGTAAATGTAAAACAAATTTAAAAAACAATTGTGCTGTTTGGCTTGACTAATATAAGTCATTTTTACTTTTACTACATAAGTATACTTAAAACCAAATACTTTTAGACATTGACTCAAGTATTATTTTACTGGGTGACTTTCAATTTTAGTTTAGTCATTTTAGTTTAGTCAGTTTAGGCATATTTACTTTTACTCTAGTATGACAATTGGGTACTTTTTCCACCCCTGACAGAAACAGACCTCCTTCCTTCTCAGTCTGATTGCTGTCTGTCAATCTGTGGATGGATTTATGTTCTGAACATGCATAGCCACCACATCAGACCCCCTCCGCCTTCTCCATTGGAAAAGAAATGACAGAATTACACACAGTAAACCGGCTGAAAGTCAACCTGGAAAATGATTAGACTGATGAGATAATTGTTTATTGCCGTGTTAAAGGCTCTCACCAAATCCCACGCATGTTTGAGTGTTTAAATCTCCTCTCCGTCAGCAGAAAAATCTAATCATCAAATCAAACACTTTTTTTCACATGCGCCGAATACAGCTGGCGTAGACTTTACTGTGAAAAGCTTGCTTACGAGCCCTTTCCCAAAGATGCAGAGTTTAAAATGTTTTATTAAAATAAAATAGTAACACAACAGGAATAAAATGAAATACAAGAATGGAGCTATATACAGGGAGTACCAGATCAATGTGGAACTATATACGGGGAGCACCAGTAACAGATCAATGTGCAGAGGTATGAGGTATTTGAGGTAGATACGTGCATGAAGGCAGGGTAGGCGTCTGGATAGATAATAATCAGACTAAAATAAAGAACAGAGTAGCAGCAGCAAATGATTGGTGTAAAAGTGTGTGTTTTGTCGGTTTGCTTATGTGTTGTGTGTGTGTGCTTATGCATATGTAGTTTATGTCAATGTATGTGGGTTTTGTGTTGGAGTATCAATGTAGTGTGTATATATATTCTAGTGAGTGTGTGTAGGGTCAGTGCAGATAGTCCGGGTGACCATTCATTGACTATTTAGCAGTCTTATGGCTTGGGGGTAGAAGCTGTCTCGGAGCCTGTTGGTCCTAGAGCTGATGCTCAGGTACCGTTTGCCAGACGGTAGCAGAGTGAACACTCTCTGTTTTGGGAGGCTGAACTCATTATTTGGGGCCTTCCTCTGACACCGCTTGATAGAGAGGTCCTGGATGGCAGGGAGCTCGGCCCCAGTGATGTACTAGGCTGACCGCACCCCCCTCTGTAGTGCTTTGCGGTCGAGGGCAGCGCATTTGCCATACCAACCAGTGATGCAGCCAGTCAAAATGTTCTCGATGGTGCAACTTTTTGAGGATCCAAGGGCCAATGCCAAATCTTTTCAGCCTCCTGAGGAGGAAGAGGCTCCGACTGTGCGGGCGTGTGTGGACCATGTTAAGTCCTTAGTGATGTGGACGCCAAGGTACTTGAAGCTCTCAACCAGCTCCACTACAGCCTGTCAATGTGGATGGGAGCATGCGCTCCCCTTTTTCTCCTATAGTCCACGATCAGCTCCTTGGTCTTACTGACGTTGAGGCTGTTGTCCTGGTACCACACTGCTAAGTCTCTGACCTCCTCCATGTAGGCTGTCTCATCACCATCGGTGATAAGGCTGTCGTGTCTTCAGCAAACTTAATGATGGTTTCCAAGTCATGCGTGGCCACGCAGTCATGGGTGAACAGGGAGCACAGGAGGGGACTACACCCCTGATGGTCCCCGTGTTGAGGGTCAGTGTGGAGGGGGTGTTGTAAAACTACCCTCACCACCTGTTATACCACATAGTTATTTCTGTTCTTGTTCAGGTGGGAGAGAGCAGTGTGAATAGCAATTGAGATGGCATCATCTGTGGATCTGTTGGGGCGGTATGCAAATTGGAGTGGGTCCAGGGTGTCTGGGAGGATGGTGTTGATGTGAGCCATGACCAGCCTTTCAAAGCAAAATTACAGATGTGAGTGCTACAGGGTGATAGTCATTTAGACAGGTTACCTTGGAGCTCTTGGGTTTGCAGATGCACTTGACTGACTGTGTTCTTCAGATCTGGGACTTGCTTGTGGCATTTCTGTGAAATGTGGATGCGGATCTGGCAAGCAGCCCTTGAGTTTGACATATGTGATCTATATAACTGGGTTGAATTTTTTTATGTTATGAAGATGTTCGGAAATACAAAAGATTCTATTCTGAAAGAATGTTTGCATTGTCTTACTTTATTTTCTTGTCTTTGGGGCAAGTTGGAAACAAGAGGGCAGAAGGTGGCCAACTTATTCCCATGTTATAACCATACAAATTACCGTGAGGTTGTCATTGATATTTGCATTGCTTCGAGTGTCTCCTTCCTACCGTCACGATGTCACGTAAGTGTCTCCTTTCCTACAGCCACGGTGACACGTGCGTGTCTCCTCTCCCCCTCCTGGCGCCACGGTATCGAGTGCGTATCTCCTCTCCTGGCGCCACGGTGTCGCGTGCGTGTCTCCTCTCCTGGCGCCACGGTGTCGCGTGCGTGTCTCCTCTCCTGGCGCCACGGTGTCGCGTGCGTGTCTCTTCTCCTCTCCTGGCGTCGCGTGCGTGTCTCCTCTCCTGGCGTCGCGTGCGTGTCTCCTCTCCTGGCGTCGCGTGCGTGTCTCCTCTCCTGGCGTCGCGTGCGAGTCTCCTCTCCTGGCGTCGCGTGCGTGTCTCCTCTCCTGGCGTCGCGTGCGTGTCTCCTCTCCTGGCGTCGCGTGCGTGTCTCCTCTCCTGGCGTCGCGTGCGTGTCTCCTCTCCTGGCGTCGCGTGCGTGTCTCCTCTCCTGGCGTCGCGTGCGTGTCTCCTCTCCTGGCGTCGCGTGCGTGTCTCCTCTCCTGGCGTCGCGTGCGTGTCTCCTCTCCTGACGCCGCGTGCGTGTCTCATCTCCTGGCGTCGCATGAGTGTCTCCTCTCCTGGCGCCGCGTGCGTGTCTCCTCTTCTGGCGTCGCGTGCGTGTCTCCTCTCCTGGCGTCGCGTGCGTGTCTCCTCTCCTGGCGTCGCGTGCGTGTCTCCTCTCCTGGCGTCGCGTGCGTGTCTCCTCTCCTGGCGCCACGGTGTCGCGTGCGTGTCTCTTCTCCTGGCGCCACGGTGTCGCGTGCGTGTCTCCTCTCCTGGCGTCGCGTGCGTGTCTCCTCTCCTGGCGTCGCGTGCGTGTCTCCTCTCCTGGCGTCGCGTGCGTGTCTCCTCTCCTGGCGTCGCGTGCGTGTCTCCTCTCCTGGCTTCGCGTGCGTGTCTCCTCTCCTGGCGTCGCGTGCGTGTCTCCTCTCCTGGCGTCGCGTGCGTGTCTCCTCTCCTGGCGTCGCGTGCGTGTCTCCTCTCCTGGCGTCGCGTGCGTGTCTCCTCTCCTGGCGTCGCGTGCGTGTCTCCTCTCCTGGCCGCGTGCGTGTCTCCTCTCCTGGCGTCGCGTGCGTGTCTCCTCTCCTGGCGTCGCGTGCGTGTCTCCTCTCCTGGCGCCGCGTGCGTGTCTCCTCTCCTGGCGCCGCGTGCGTGTCTCTCCTCTCCTGGCGTTGCGTGCGTGTCTCCTCTCCTGGCGTTGCGTGCGTGTCTCCTCTTCTGGCGTCGCGTGCGTGTCTCCTATCCTGGCGTCGCGTGCGTGTCTCCTCTCCTGGCGTCGCGTGCGTGTCTCCTCTCCTGGCGTCGCGTGCGTGTCTCCTCTCCTGGCGTCGCGTGCGTGTCTCCTCTCCTGGTGTCGCGTGCGTGTCTCCTCTCCTTGCGCCACGGTGTCATGTGCGTGTCTCGTTTCCTGCCGCCACGGTGACACGTGCGTGTCTCCTCTCCTGGCCGTCGCGTGTCCGTGTCTCCTCTCCTGGCGTCGCGTGTCCGTGTCTCCTCTCCTGGCGTCGCGTGTCTCCTCTCCTGGCGTCGCGTGTCCGTGTCTCCTCTCCTGGCGTCGCGTGTCCGTGTCTCCTCTCCTGGCGTTGCGTGTCTCCTCTCCTTGCCGTCGCGTGTCCGTGTCTCCTCTCCTGGCGTCGCGTGCGTGTCTCCTCTCCTGGCGTCGCGTGCGTGTCTCCTCTCCTGGCGTCGCGTGCGTGTCTCCTCTCCTGGTGTCGCGTGCGTGTCTCCTTTCCTTGCGCCACGGTGTCATGTGCGTGTCTCGTTTCCTGCCGCCACGGTGACACGTGCGTGTCTCCTCTCCTGGCCGTCGCGTGTCCGTGTCTCCTCTCCTGGCGTCGCGTGTCCGTGTCTCCTCTCCTGGCGTCGCGTGTCTCCTCTCCTGGCGTTGCGTGTCCGTGTCTCCTCTCCTGGCGTCGCGTGTCCGTGTCTCCTCTCCTGGCGTTGCGTGTCTCCTCTCCTTGCCGTCGCGTGTCCGTGTCTCCTCTCCTGGCGTTGCGTGTCTCCTCTCCTTGCCGTCGCGTGTCCGTGTCTCCTCTCCTGGCGTCGCGTGTCCGTGTCTCCTCTCCTGGCATCGCGTGTCCGTGTCTCCTCTCCTGGCGTCGCGTGTCCGTGTCTCCTCTCCTGGCGTCGCGTGTCCGTGTCTCCTCTCCTGGCGTTGCGTGTCCGTGTCTCCTCTCCTGGCGTCGCGTGTCCGTGTCTCCTCTCCTGGCGTTGCGTGTCTCCTCTCCTGGCGTTGCGTGTCCGTGTCTCCTCTCCTGGCGTCGCGTGTCCGTGTCTCCTCTCCTGGCGTTGCGTGTCTCCTCTCCTGGCGTTGCGTGTCCGTGTCTCCTCTCCTGGCGTCGCGTGTCCGTGTCTCCTCTCCTGGCGTTGCGTGTCTCCTCTCCTGGCGTTGCGTGTCCGTGTCTCCTCTCCTGGCGTCGCGTGTCCGTGTCTCCTCTCCTGGCGTCGCGTGTCCGTGTCTCCTCTCCTGGCGTCGCGTGTCCGTGTCTCCTCTCCTGGCGTCGCGTGTCCGTGTCTCCTCTCCTGGCGTCGCGTGTCCGTGTCTCCTCTCCTGGCGTCGCGTGTCCGTGTCTCCTCTCCTGGCGTCGCGTGTCCGTGTCTCCTCTCCTGGCGTCGCGTGTCCGTGTCTCCTCTCCTGGCGTCGCGTGCGTGTCTCCTCTCCTGGCGTCGCGTGCGTGTCTCCTCTCCTGGGGTCGCGTGCGTGTCTCCTCTCCTGGCGTCAGGTGCGTGTCTCCTCTCCTGGCGTCAGGTGCGTGTCTCCTCTCCTGGCGTCAGGTGCGTGTCTCCTCTCCTGGCGCCACGGTGTCATGTGCGTGTCCTGTTTCCTGGCGCCACGGTGTCATGTGCGTGTCTCGTTTCCTGCCGCCACACTGACACGTGCGTGTCTCCTCTCCTGCCGCCATGGTGTCACGTGTCTCCTCTCCTGGCGTCGCGTGTCCGTGTCTCCTCTCCTGGCGTCAGGTGCGTGTCTCCTCTCCTGGCGTCAGGTGCGTGTCTCCTCTCCTGGCGCCACGGTGTCATGTGCGTGTCCTGTTTCCTGGCGCCACGGTGTCATGTGCGTGTCCTGTTTCCTGGCGCCACGGTGTCATGTGCGTGTCTCGTTTCCTGCCGCCACACTGACACGTGCGTGTCTCCTCTCCTGCCGCCATGGTGTCACGTGTCTCCTCTCCTGGCGTCGCGTGTCCATGTCTCCTCTCCTGGCGCCGCGTGCGTGTCTCCTCTCCTGGCGTCGCGTGCGTGTCTCCTCTTCTGGCGTCGCGTGCGTGTCTCCTATCCTGGCGTCGCGTGCGTGTCTCCTCTCCTGGCGTCGCGTGCGTGTCTCCTCTCCTGGCGTCGCGTGCGTGTCTCCTCTCCTGGTGTCGCGTGCGTGTCTCCTCTCCTGGTGTCGCGTGCGTGTCTCCTTTCCTTGCGCCACGGTGTCATGTGCGTGTCTCGTTTCCTGCCGCCACGGTGACACGTGCGTGTCTCCTCTCCTGGCGTCGCGTGTCCGTGTCTCCTCTCCTGGCGTCGCGTGTCCGTGTCTCCTCTCCTGGCGTCGCGTGTCTCCTCTCCTGGCGTCGCGTGTCCGTGTCTCCTCTCCTGGCGTCGCGTGTCCGTGTCTCCTCTCCTGGCGTCGCGTGTCCGTGTCTCCTCTCCTGGCGTCGCGTGTCCGTGTCTCCTCTCCTGGCGTCGCGTGTCCGTGTCTCCTCTCCTGGCGTCGCGTGTCCGTGTCTCCTCTCCTGGCGTCGCGTGTCCGTGTCTCCTCTCCTGGCATCGCGTGCGTGTCTCCTCTCCTGGCGTCGCGTGCGTGTCTCCTCTCCTGGGGTCGCGTGCGTGTCTCCTCTCCTGGGGTCGCGTGCGTGTCTCCTCTCCTGGCGTCAGGTGCGTGTCTCCTCTCCTGGCGTCAGGTGCGTGTCTCCTCTCCTGGCGTCAGGTGCGTGTCTCCTCTCCTGGCGCCACGGTGTCATGTGCGTGTCCTGTTTCCTGGCGCCACGGTGTCATGTGCGTGTCTCGTTTCCTGCCGCCACACTGACACGTGCGTGTCTCCTCTCCTGCCGCCATGGTGTCACGTGTCTCCTTTCCTGCACTCAAGGTGCCAAGTGCGCTCACATTCCTTTTGAGCACTGAACATTTTATTTCCCTGTATGACAGCCTCATTACCTCACACACCATGTTTGTCCAATCCAAACTATCATAAATAACCCACAGAGATGGCACCATTGTGTAACTAAAAGCCTTACTTTCTCATGGTCACTCTGGACTGAACTTGTTAAGCAACTTGTTAAATAAAACCCAGCCCAGGCTACGTTAGTGGCCATATAGGATTTCTGTGAGCCAACTTGATCTCCATTGGAGATTATGTAAGTAGGAGGGAATGGCAGCCAATATGTTTTCTCTATAAATACATGTTACACTGTTTGCTGATGGCACTGATTTGTGGAGAAATCAACACTTCCAGCCAATGTGCTGATATGGGATTTCTGCTGTCGGAAACTGTTAGAAACTACATCTCAGCTGAAATGGGTAGAACATTGGTTTATGTCATTTTAAAATGCATTGTGGATGTCTTTTTGTCATCTGAGAAAACATTGTGCAGTCAATACGCCCACTCAATTTTTCTGTGACCGTAGTCTTTTCTTTCATTTTTTAATCTAGCATATCTCCCCCCCCCCACACACACACACACACAAATAAACATGAACATCAGAAAACAAAAGCAAACAGCCATCACACACAACGAGATACATCCAGTTGAAACAACAATGAGCAGGTGGTTACATTTGCAAGGCTTGTTGAAAGTGCAGTGAAGCGAGAGATAACGCAGAGATCTGCCTCCATCAGTCCTTCTGGGCGATGTCTCCCAATCAAAACACATCACACCAGATGAGTGACAGGGAGGTAACTGCCCAGAGCCCACCCAACTTGATCGAGTCAGCCCATGGTACACCAGTGTCCGATGACGTTGTCCACAGATGGATTTCATCAACTCAGTACTGTCGATGTATATAGCCAAGTTATCATTACTCATTGTGTACTTTACTGTTAGCCTACACCTGTTGTTTACGAAGCAGCTGACAAATCCAATTTGATTTGATGTTTTCAACATTTCTGTGCATTCTCACATTAAACTGTGTACCCTCTAAATGACATGAATTAATAGCAATAGGAAAATCAGTCTATACTGCATAAAGATTTAAAGTTGCACTAGATAGAAATCAGAGGTCTGTGGATGCAACGGCAGAGTTGTACAGTTTCTTAAACTGTATAACTTTTCTTGTCAAATTTACAGTAACTTACTGGCAGTAATTGGCCAGTAAGTTACTGTCATTTATTTTACAGTACAGCTACTGTAATCCATTTTACAGTACCAAATATGTTACTGTAATTTACAGTATATTACTGGAATTACCCATGCAACAACATATTACCCAGTGTTTTTTGCATGTTTTCATTTAGCGGGTGCTCTTGTCCTTATACTGAGATATTCACGATAACTTTATTTAACCAGGTAGGCCAGTTGAGAACAAGTTCTCATTTACAACTGCGACCTGGCCAAGATAAAGCAAAGCAGTGCGGAAAAAAAACAGAGTTACACATGGGATAATCAAAAGCACAGTCAATAACAATAGAAAAATGTATATACAGTGTGTGCAAATGGAGTAAGGAGGTAAGGCAATAAATAGGCTATAGTAGCAAACTAATTACAATTTAGCAAATGTACACTAGAGTGATACAGTGCCTTGCGAAAGTATTCGAACTTTGCGACCTTTTGCCACATTTCAGGCTTCAAACATAAAGATATAAAACTGTATTGTTTTGTGAAGAATCAACAACAAGTGGGACACAATCATGAAGTGGAACGACATTTATTCAATATTTCAAACTTTTTTAACAAATCAAAAACTGAAAAATTGGGCGTGCAAAATTATTCAGCCCCTTTACTTTAAGTGCAGCAAACTCTCTCCAGAAGTTCAGTGAGGATCTCTGAATGATCCAATGTTGACCTAAATGACTAATGATGATAAATACAATCCACCTGTGTGTAATCAAGTCTCTGTATAAATGCACCTGCACTGTGATAGTCTCAGAGGTCCGTTAAAAGCGCAGAGAGCATCATGAAGAACAAGGAACACACCAGGCAGGTCCGAGATACTGCTGTGAAGAAGTTTAAAGCCGGATTTGGATACAAAAAGATTTCCCAAGCTTTAAACATCCCAAGGAGCACTGTGCAAGCGATAATATTGAAATGGAAGGAGTATCAGACCACTACAAATCTACCAAGACCTGGCCGTCCCTCTAAACTTTCAGCTCATACAAGGAGAAGACTGATCAGAGATGCAGCCAAGAGGCCCATGATCACTCTGGATGAACTGCAGAGATCTACAGCTGAGGTGGGAGACTCTGTCCATAGGACAACAATCAGTCGTATATTGCACAAATCTGGCCTTTATGGAAGAGTGGCAAGAAGAAAGCCATTTCTTAAAGATATCCATAAAAAGTGTCGTTTAAAGTTTGCCACAAGCCACCTGGGAGACACACCAAACATGTGGAAGAAGGTGCTCTGGTCAGATGAAACCAAAATTGAACTTTTTGGCAACAAAGCAAAACGTTATGTTTGGCGTAAAAGCAACACAGCTCATCACCCTGAACACACCATCCCCACTGTCAAACATGGTGGTGGCAGCATCATGGTTTGGGCCTGCTTTTCTTCAGCAGGGACAGGGAAGATGGTTAAAATTGATGGGAAGATGGATGGAGCCAAATACAGGACCATTCTGGAAGAAAACCTGATGGAGTCTGCAAAAGACCTGAGACTGGGACAGAGATTTGTCTTCCAACAAGACAATGATCCAAAACATAAAGCAAAATATACAATTGAATGGTTCAAAAATAAACATATCCAGGTGTTAGAATGGCCAAGTCAAAGTCCAGACCTGAATCGAATCGAGAATCTGTGGAAAGAACTGAAAACTGCTGTTCACAAATGCTCTCCATCCAACCTCACTGAGCTCGAGCTGTTTTGCAAGGAGGAATGGGAAAAGATTCCAGTCTCTCGATGTGCAAAACTGATAGAGACATACCCCAAGCGACTTACAGCTGTAATCGCAGCAAAAGGTGGCGCTACAAAGTATTAACTTAAGGGGGCTGAATAATTTGCACGCCCAATTTATCAGTTTTTGATTTGTTAAAAAAGTTTGAAATATCCAATAAATGTCGTTCCACTTCATGATTGTGTCCCACTTGTTGTTGATTCTTCACAAAAAAATACAGTTTTATATCTTTATGTTTGAAGCCTGAAATGTGGCAAAAGGTCGCAAAGTTCAAGGGGGGCGAATACTTTCGCAAGGCACTGTAGATACAAGTACAAATACTGGTGTGCAAAAGAGCAACAAAAAACAGTTAATAAAAACGTTATGGGGTTGAGGTAGGTAATTGGATGGGCTATTTACAGATGGGCTGTGTACAGCGATCGGTAAGCTGCTCAGATAGCTGATGCTCAAAGTTAGTGAGGGGGATATAAGCCTCCAATTTCAGCGATTTTTGCAATTCGTTCCAGTCATGGCAGCAGAGAACTGGAAGGAAAGGCTGCCAAAGGATGTGTTGGTTTTGGGGATGACCAGTGATCTATACCTGCTAGAGCGTTTGCTACGGTGGGTGTTGCTATGATGACCAGTGAGCTGAGATAAGGCAGAGCTTTACCTAGCAAAGACTTATAGATGGCCTGGAGCCACTGGGTTTGGGAACAAATATGTAGCGAGGGCCAGCAGACGAGAGCATACAGGTCGCAGTGGTGGGTGATATATGGGGCTTTGGTGACAAAACAGATGGCACTGTGATAGACTACATCCAATTTGCTGAGTAGTGTTGGAGGCTATTTTGTAAATTACGTCGCCGAAGTCAAGGATTTCTGTTTGAAAAAGCTAGCCTACGCTTTCCTAACTGACTGTGTGTATTGGTTCCTGACTTCCCTGAAAGGTTGCATATCGCGGGAACTATTCAATGATATTGCAGTATGCCACAGTATGTTTTTGTGCTGGTCGAGGGCAGTCAGGTCTGGAGTGTACCAAGGGCTATATCTGTCCTTAATTCTAAATTGTTTGAATGGGACATGCTTATTTAAGATGGTGAGAAAATCACTTTTAAAGAACAACCAGGCATCCTCTACTGACGGGATGAGGTCAACTAATTCAACAGCAGCTGTAAAATAATAATAGTGAGGCTATATACATGGGGTACCGGTACAGAGTCAATGTGCATGTAGGTAGAGTTAAAGTGACCATGCATAGATAAACAGAGAGTAGCAGCAACATAAAAACAGGGGGGTCAATGTAAATAGTCCGGGTGGCCATTTGATTAATTGTTCAGCAGCCTTATGGCTTGGGGGTAGAAGCTGTTAAGGAGCCTTTTGGTCCTAGACTTGGCACTCCGGTATCGCTTGCCGTGTGGTAACAGAGAGAACAGTCTATGACTTGAGCGATTGGAGTCCTTTACCATTTTTTGTGCCTTCCTCTGACACTGCCTAATTTATAGGTCCTGGATGGAAGGAAGTTTGGCCCCAGGGATGTATTGGGCCGTACGCACTACCCTCTGTAGTGCCTTAAGGTCAGGTGTGTTAAAAATATATATTTTAACGAGCCAGAGACTCTTTCCCCGCCAAAAATGTTTTCCCACAATGCACCATAATTAATACTCTAAAACAGCGGTATTTTATGTGCATTCTACAGGGTTATACTGCTAAAATTACAGAAAGCTCTTAGTGTACTGGAAAACAATTGGTATTATACTGAGCCTTCTATGGTAATCTACTGTATTCAGTAGCATACCGTTTTTTAATTTTAATTTGTACCCCCTTTTCGTGGTATCCAATTGTTAGGCTCGTACGGGCTCGGGAGAGACGAAGGTTGAAAGTCATGCGTCCTCCGATACACAACCCAACCAAGCCGCACTGCTTCTTGTGTTTATAGGGCTGCGCATCAAACCCGGGAGCTAGCCGCACCAATGTGTCAGAGGAAACACCTTGCACCTAGCAACCTTGGTTAGCGTGCACTGTGCCCGGCCCGCCACAGGAGCCGCTGGTGCGGGATGAGACAAGGATATCCCTACCGGCCAAGCCCTCCCTAACCCGGACGACCTCCCGGGCGCAGCCGGTTACGACAGAGCCTGGGAGCGAACCCAGTACAGCGCCCTTAACCACCTCGCCACCCGGGAGGCCCCTCAGTAGCAGTAGCATACTGTTGCGTGCATACTGTTGATTAATACAGTAAGTTAGTGATTTAAAAAAGTAAACGGCTAACCGTGTACAGTATTCTTTGCCATAAATTGTCAACTATATAAGTAATACGGAAGTCAAGCTTGAAATATTCACATTTGGGTTGTGGCAAAAATAAAATCAAGAGAGTGAAAGTATGTTAAATCCACATTTAAGTCCTGTTATGTAATATCGCAGAAGACGTGTTTCCTGCTGTATCATTTTGTGTTTATAGGGCTGCTCCTAGTCTTCCTGACCAATCCGCCCTTCCCAGTAAAAACATACCTTCGACTCCCAGATGAAGGAATGCTATTCTACAGTGTAAACCTTAAAGCCATAGTTTTCACAAAGAATGTTTAATCAAGTATCTGAATACATTGTACAGCTTTTTTTGCTATGCTGAATTTAGCAGTCTCTCAACGGGGATATAAGTGTGATAAATGTAATTTCAGTGTCAGGTAGCGATGGAAATTAAGCAGGACCAATTTGTTAGAAGCCAGACTTGTGGTGCCTCATGGACCTTCACAGCTGAGAAAACCTTCTCACAGAAAAGTTATTATAATGAGTTGGCACAGGAGAGTAAAATAAATATAATTTCCAGACTTGCCACCAACTTTTTTGAATGCCGTTTCCCTTAAAATATTCACATTATGTTGTAGCCTCTTCTAGCACACGACCCCTTAAGGTTAAACACTATTTTGTGAGTTAGAGGCGATTCAAGTACCAACAATAAACCTCTTAGTGGGCAACATATACTGGCTGAGGCCTGTGGTTTACAGTTCAATTGCTGAATGAAATGTTGCCAGAGGTATTCAATCTGACAATCATTGCATCCTCTTTCCATATGAGGAGCTACAATATTGCTTTGTCAAATGACCCCCTTACAATCCCTTCCAACTGGCCAAATGTACTGCATGACAAAAGCTCAGCAAAAGCATCACATCTGTTTTGAAATGGCCTGTGCACATTGAGTTTGTTACGCCTTAACTGTGCAAATAAAGTTAATTGAATTATGGCTTTTAATCCGTGAGTGCATACATTTGCCATTGAAATACAACATATTAAGTGTGATATAAAAATGTCTCAAATACTTTGTTTTGTCTAAGTATCCAAGTGATGATATGAGCAGTCTATACTATACTTCAGCAAATCACAGTCAAGTCACATACAGGGAATATTTTTCCAGGAACTATAGTATTGGCAAGCTTCACTCTGCTCATCAAATGATTTTTACAGATGAGAATAATTACAGGAACTACACACCTCCAAACATTGGAAACAATGTTGATTCAAACAGTGTGTGCCCAGTGGGTTGAGTCATGTCGCATGAGACGCTTAAAATAACCCATCAGGTTGAAGACAGCAAAGATCATGTTCCTCATCAAAAATCTCCACTAACCAAAACACACTGACTCCATGGTCTGCTGCCAGAGGAAATGAATTTTCCATGTGCCATAGATTGGGTCCGCTACCCTTCTATGTAAATGTATCTATTTCACTGGCTGGGAGACACGTGGTATACAGACCCATTTTAAACCAAACCTTGTCTAAAGTACAGTACCTTGCTCTATCATTGAGTGACACAGGGTGTTGACAGATCTCAGATCTTTGTAGCGTGAAAGTCTAATATCTGCATGTATACATATATATCTTCATTCTGTAGACAAGTGTGATTCCTCTTTAGCCTATAATGAATGTCACAATCTGTGTTGACAAACAAGTCATGACACTCCCCTCTTTTAAATTTTACCTTTATTTAACTTAGGCAAGTCAGTTAAGAACAAATTCTTATTTTCAATGACGGCCTAGGAACAGTGGGTTAACTGCATTGTTCAGGGGCAGAACGAGATTTTTACCTTCTCAGCTCGGGGATTCGATCTTGCAACCTTTTGGTTACTAGTCCAACACTAACTACTAGGCTTCCTGACGCCTCTGCCTGTTAAAAGATGAAAAACTCCCATTGGGCCAATACTTCAAAATGATAGCCATCCTTATTACCACAGGATTGTGAGTACTGTAATAAGTTGTGTCCACTTATAAATGTCACCTGCGCAAGCCAGATTGTCTCATCGGGAATGCTTGGACTGCTTTGTCTTGGTGTGAGAGATGTAAGACTAACATGAGGAAGGGCCAGAACCTCACAGAACATAGAATAAGAAATGAGGTGAACCAAATATATAACTTGTTTCCAAGAAGCCACCACCATTATAGGGATTGATTGAAGCTCAATCTAAGCCAATATGACACTTCGCAAATCAACTATCTAGGCTTCGGATAAAAAGGAGACTACAGCATCCATAAAGTGCCCATTAGGCATGCCACCTTTCGGACTGAATCCATTTGGGGCAACAGTTAGGGGCCACAGTTTTGATTCAATTTATCATTTATTGCTCACGTGCTAATTTCTGTCCATTAAGAACCAACAATTTGCTAGCTTTTTGTAGCATTTCTGACAATGCTAAAATATTTTCTAACATAGTTCTAACACTGGGTCGGTTGCTCAGCAACAACACAGCTGCTTGCACCATTCTGCCAGTCATAAGAAGTGTATGTGAACAAATCTAGGCTACTGTATATAGCTAGCTATATGGTGGTATTCAAGATGAGGTTAATCAATAAATACAAAACAGATATTTTGATTGGCTAGGAAGCTAGCTAATGTTAGGTTGCTTGTCCAAAGTCCAGCAGCTAGCCTCTGTAGCTAGCTAACACCAGTCAGCTGAACGCTAGTTAGCTAACAAACAGGCAAAGAATGGTAACTAGCCAATGAATGTGGTTTTGTTTTGATTAGCTAGATAGCTAGCTTGCTATCTAGCTAAAGTAACGTTATACCAGTCAGATAAGAGCTAACATTGGCTTGGTAGCTAACCAACAAGTGAGGAAAGCTAGGTATATTCTGCCAAGTAAGGTTTTTCATATAAGGCTGATGTCATGTGTAAACTGCTGACCTATACACTTGCGTGTAATCAGAGCAAACAAATATGCACAAATACCCTAGCGAACGTCCTTGGCTGCTATGATAGCCAGCTAACATTAGCTGGGTAACGTTAGCCAACACATATAACCAGTTCCTGCACCACAATATCATACTTTCTTACACAAAACATACATAGCTAACACTGCAAGTGTGCAAATGCATGCTAGCATCAGACAACTGACCAGGCTCGACTGAGAGCATCGCTGTTTCAAACATGCATGTAGAATAAATTCTCTCCTGCCTGCTCTCCATTATTATAATTATTATAAGAGGAATACATTCTTGGGGATCTGAATATTGACTGGTTTTCATCAAGCTGTCCGTTCAACAGGAAGCTTCTCACTGTAACCAGTTCATGTAATCTGGTTCAGGTTCAAATCTACTAGGGTGTTTACAAACACTACAGGACTCACATGTATTGATCACATTTGTACTAATACTGTAGAACTTTGTTCCAAAGCTGTATCCATACACATTGGACACAGTAATCACAATACAGTGGCTATATCTAGGAGAACCAAGGTTCCAAAAGCTGGGCCTAAAATAGTGTATAAGAGATCATAACATATTTTTTGCTGTGACTCTTATGTGGATGATTTAAGAAATGTTTGCTGATCTGATGTGATAAGGAGCGTACAGTTGCTGCACTTGATGAATTTATGAAATTGCTTCTTCCAATTATTGATAAACATGCACCTGTTAAGAAACTGATTGTTAGAACTATAAAGGCTCCATGGATGATGGGGAATTGAAAAACAATATGGTTGGAAGAGATGGGGCAAAAAGAGTGACTAATAAGTCTGGCTGCACATCTGACAGGCTGACTTAATGCAAATTGATTAATGATGTGACAAAACTTAACAAAAAGAATAAGAACCTGTATAATGAAGCCAAGATCAATGATATAAAGAATGATGGAAAAAGACATTGGCGTGCAATAAATGAAATTATGGGCAGAAAGACAAATTCAACTCCAACTTTCAACGAAACAGATGGCTTATTCATCACAAAACCATTTGATGTTGCCAATTATTTTAATGATTACTTAATTGGCAAAGTGGTCAAACTTAAGCAGGAGATGCCAACAACAAACAGTGAGCCATCGTATTCATGCATAAAAAAAATAATACTGAAAGAAAAGCATTGTAAGTTTGAATTTTGTAAAGTTAGTGTGGGTGAGGTGGAAAAATTGTTGTTATCCTGGCATTGACAACTTAGATGGAAAGATACTGAGGATGCTATCTGACTCTATGGCCACTTATCTGTCTTATCTTTAATCTGAGTCTAGAGGAAGGTGTTTGTTCTCAGGCCTGGAGGGAAGCCAACGTCATTCCACTACCCAAGAGTGGTAAAGCTGCCTTTACTGGTTCCAACAGCAGACCAATAAGCTTGCTGCCAGCTCTTAGCAAAATGTTGGGAAACATTGTGTTTGACCAAATACAATGCTATTTCTCTGTAAACAAACTGACAACAGACTTTCAGCATGCTTATAGAGAAAGGCACTCAACATGTACTGCACTGACACAAATGACTGATGATAGGTTGAAAGAAATTGACAATACGATTAGGAGAGCTGTACTGTTAGATTTCAGTGCAGACTTGGATATTATTGACCATAACCTGTTGTTGAGAAAACTTATGTTTTGTGGCTTTAAAAATACATTTCATCTTGATGTTTTGGTGCCTTTCAGGCAATTTAAGTATAATTGGGAACCTCTTTGTGGAGGAATGTAACTGTTTTTCTGGGTGATTTGTGACATTTATTTGTGCTTCCGTGGCTGTGTTATTGTATTTCCACGTGCGTATATATAGTTTGGTATAATGTGTATATGTTGTACATACAGGGCACATTTGTAAAAGAGACCAAGGTCTCAATATGTCTTCCCTGTCAAAATAAAGGTTAATTGATTTTTTATATATATATATATATATATATATATATATATTTTTTTTATATATATATATAAAGTGTTTTATTGTAGTGTCACCACCTTTACTGGTTTTGATCTTATGCCAATATTACACAGATTAGCTAATGGTTACAGAAATCAGGAATCCAGGCAGGTTCTATAGACCTATGCTGAGTATACAAAACATTAAGAAGACCTACTCTTTCCATGACATAAACTGACCAGGTGAATCCAGGTGAAAGCAATGATGTCACTTGTTAAATACATTTCAGTGTAGTGAAAGACAGTTTAAATATGGATTTTTAAGCTTTGAGACAATTGAGTCATGGATTTTGTATGTGTGCCATTCAGAGGGTGAATGGGCAAGAAAAAATATAAATTGTCTTTGAACGGGTTACTGTAGTAGGTGCCAGGCACACCGGTTTGTGTCAGGAACTGCAACGCTGCTGGGTTTTTCACGTTCAACAGTATCCTGCATGTATCAAGAATGGTCGACCACCCAAAGGACATCCAGCCAACTTGACACAACTGTGGGAAGGATTGGAGTCAACATGGGCCAGCATCCCTGTGGAATTACAATGTAAATGGCAAAGAACAACAGGCAGGTCCCATATAAATGAACACAAGACAAAACAGCTCACTCAATCAAACATGATGGTCTTGTAAGTATAAAAGCAAAGCTCGCTTTCATATAATAAAAAACAGCTTGAAAAAGTAGTGGAATCGGATCATGTCTTAGTGTTGTGTGTGACGAATCCAATACTTTATCTTGTAGGCAGTACAATCACATTATTGTGGGAGCACCTTCTCTAGTTACTGGCTAGCTGGGTCTTCAGCCAGCATGGAACAAAAGGGTGGGGTGGGGGGTGATCAAAACTCTGATGCAATTGTCATGACACCACATCCGTCAGTGCTGCTGTGAACCTGTGAACCGCATAACAAGAGACATGTCAAACGGGAGACATATATTAATGGATATTATTGATGTTGTTAGAGTTGCTTTATGTATCACCAAATTTGCTTGAGATGATTTTACTGCAACACTGCATTGAAGTTTCTTGACATAGGTAATTCAAAGAGCTGTCATGAATATAAGCTCCCCGCCCACTCAGCCTGTCTTTTCAAACCTCCTTGTAGTTAGCCATGAGAGAAAAATATATTTTAAAATGTTGAGTATTTCTATCCCCCAAAAATATTATGGGTGATATTTTAGTCACTCAAAAGTCTATTTTACATGGGAATCAGAATGATTGTTCGGGACCTTTAAATATTTACATCTTACAGTATAGGTCCTGAATGATGGCTTGGCTGAAGACAGAGAGCAGCTCGGAGTACGGCAGACACGTCCAGTTTGATTAACACCTGGCTGAAGAGTTAAGTGTTGATACACCACTCATTAGAGACATCATTAGTGGGTTAATGCTTCCTGATTCCTTGTTGACACATGCTCTACATCAAGCTCAGTCTCCCATGGGCCTGTTTCACCAAGCTAGACCTAATGTAATGGATTCTACCCTGTGGTGAATTAGTTTATTTCTACAACAGTATGTGACCTTTAGATGATTAAAGGGATTTTATAATTTAATAACAATGTACTTCAAGGAGACTCTCAAGGTCTCGGTATAGAGTAAGCAGTGGGCTACTTCCCAAGCTAAGCACACTTTCACAGCTCCTCACTACAGAAAATTAGCTCGACTTCACAATTACAAAAAGATGTGCAAGGAATATAAGACAGTATTGTTGCAATTTGAGGTAATATGGAATAGAGTGTTGCAAGCACTGGAAAACTCCAGGGGATGAAGGACGCAGGGGAGTGTGGTTGTGAGACATACTACGTAATGTGTATGATAGCTGTATGTTTGTCTGTCTGTCTGTTTGTTTTTTCTTTATGTACGGTTGTTATGGTTTGAGAAATGAAAAAATACCCCAAAAAAGAAAGCATTGTTGCATTATGTGCAATTATGCATAAGACCTTGATCACAGTAATTTTGAATAAAAAAATGACACCTATCAAAAGCATATACAACACATTGTTCACTGTCCAATTATTTATAACTGCAGTAATGTACTACATTTTGAGTTTGAGGGTTTACCACATAATAGCATTTTATAGTATCCCAAAATAAAATGTTTAATTGCCATCGTTGAACATGGAGATTGTACGATGCCTGAAAGAAAAAAGGTGCTTTCATGTGGGTAGGTCCACAGAGCCAGCCATAAAGCAGCTGGATTGGCATTGTCCAGGAGAATGGAAAATGTAGCGCTGGGAGGCAAGACTCATCGCCTGGGCTTTCTGGGACAACTCTGGGAGGGATTTCAGCTACAAGTGTTTAAGCACAGCACAGTGAGGCAGCCATGGCATCTGCTCCAATTAGCAAAAATCGCTTGGCAGGAAGAATGAGACAGACACACAGTGATAATTTCAGGGTTTCTCATCGCCTGTGGGGCAGCAATCCAACTGAGACCTGGGTGGCCACGGATCCTTTTGGTCTGGGTCCGACTGACCTGAATGACATAGGCACCAGTAAAGATGGGAAGGGGGTTTCTGGTTCTTTATTATAGAGTAAGGAAAGCACTGATCATTCAAGAGAATGATGCTATCACTGGTATTTGGTTAGCATTTGTGTCATCAATCAACTGCCGTTGTGGTTGCATAATTCAGTGGTTCCAAAACTGTGGGCCGCGGGGGGGGGGGATTGCACATGTAGAAGAGTAGAATGCACAAGGTGCAATTTCGAAATTGGGTAATGCATCATCAGTTTTCCTCTTGTCATGTCAGTAATTGCATACCTTAGAGAGCTATGTATAACTTGTCATTAATGTACAGGACAACTAGCCCAGATCAGCAGCTTTTCAGCTATGTTTTTGTGTGGTGTAAAGTGGTGTAAAGTACTTAAGTAAAAATACTTTAAAGTACTACTTATGTAGTTTTTTGGGGTATCTGTACTTTACTATTTATATTTTTTGCCAACTTTTACTTTCACATTCTTAAAGAAAATAAT